>NC_060267.1:26276229-26507653 GCF_021613505.1 Equus quagga | reverse complement strand
CCATTATATTTTACATCATATTATTTAAACATTTTGTTTCTTAATTCATTAATCAATTAGTAAGTCATTCAACCATTCTTTATTTTGTGCCTACTGTATGCCAAGTTGCAGTCTTGGGCTGACAGCAGCGAAAAGGAGACACACAGGTCCTTCCCTTAATGAGCATAATTTCTAAGCTCTAGTTTTGAAAATAATTCCTAGTCTTAAAAGATAAAATAATTGCAAATTTTGATACATGTTCTGCAGAAAACAAATGTAAGGATAGCTGAGATAGAAAATAATGGTAGTCTAGCCATGGGGCAGCGTTGGGATGCCTAGACTTTTCTTTAATAGCGATCATAAAAGGGCCAAGATAATATTTAAAGCTAAGACTAAAAGGTGAGAGAGCTAGTCAAGCAGAGTAGGAGGAAGACCATTTGTGGCAGAGGAAACAGCATCATCAGAGGACCTGAGGTTGGGCAGAGTTTGTCACGTTCAAATAATTGAAAGAAGATTGTGTGACCATAAGACAGGGTATGGTGGGGGAAGGTGACGGGGAATGAGATGATTTTGGAGAAATAGCAAGGATGAGATCACAGAATCTTGTAGAATGAGTGTCCTCTGCTGATAAACTTTTAATACGTTTTTTTATTGATTCTCCTCGATGTTTTCTTCTCTTCCCTTGATCTTTTGAACTCTAGAATATCGTGCTAAATCATTCATTTAGTTTTTAATATTCTTGCATGGCAGTCTGCTCCTGCTAGCAGTTTCATTGTTATTGTGTAGTAATTATAATAATCCATTTTTTTGTAGTACAAAATAGCTCATGCAATTTTTATTTTTACTGTTAATTCTGCTATCATCAACCTTCTGGGGCTTTTAAATGCCTGCTTCTAAGATAATTCCTCTAATGATGTTCCACCCATAGTTATTTTGCCTACGTATTCTTACATTTTCTCTTCTGTTCCACAACTTCCCTAAGGTACCTACTTTTTGCTCATTCTTACAGACCAACCATTGTTTTCACAGATCACCTCTCAAGCCAACTGTAGTCTACCATGTCATTACAAATATGTTCAAGAGTACTGTAGAATTTTTTAAAAATCTGACTTTGTATTTTTGCATCTTAATTTCCCCATGTAGACTTTTCTTGTTACTCAAAGGAACATAGACTTGAGTGGACCTTGGAGATTCTTTAGTCTCCCATCTTCATTTTACCAACAAGCTCTTTTGAATTCATCAATCATTTCGCAATGTTTAACAATTTCCTGTGTAATGCTTCCATTTCTTCATCTTTTTGTTTAAAATGGCCTGACTTCTCAAAATTCTTTACAGAAACTGGTTGGTATTATAAACGTCCGAGTAGGCTTTCTTAGCAAAACCTGAAAATAAAATATTTAACAGACATACACACTTCAAAAGTTAAAATATATGCCAATATAAAGTTATAATAATTAAAACAGTGCAATACAAATACAAGAAAAAACAGAACAATGAAACAGTCCTAGAAGTACTCAGAATTTGTCATATGATAAATGTGACATTTGAAGTCAGCATAGAAAATTTGGATGATTTAATAAATAGTTTTGGGACAACTGATTAATTTATCAGGAGAAAAATATGAGTTGAATTGTGTCCCCCAAATAGATATGTTGAAACCGTAACCCCTGGTCCATGAGAATGTGATCTTATTTGGAAATAATGTCTTTGCAGATCTAATCAAATTAAAATGAGGTCATACTGGCTTAGAGTTGGCCTAATCCAATGACTAGTATCTTTATAAAGAGAGATTTGAACACAGAGACACACAGGGAAGAATGCCACAGGACAACAGAGGCAGAGATTGGAATGATGCAGCTGGGAGTCAAAGAACGCTAAGGATTGCCAGCAACCACCAGAAGCTGAGAAGAGGAAGGAAGGATCCTTCCCCGAAGCCTTCAGAGAGAACTTGGCCCCACTTCTGAACTGTGACAGAATAAACTTCTGTTATTTCAAGCTACCCAAATCTTTGGCAATTCATTACGGCAGCTCTATAAACAAATAATACGATAAAAAAAATAGTAATAAAGCTGGATCTCACCCCTCATATGTAAAAAAAGACAAAAAAAATCTAGATGGATGAAAGAATTAAATGTAGAAATGAAACCAACGACTCCCAAATAGTAGAAGAAAATATGGATGAAAATTTGTTTCTTCTTGGAAAAGGGGAAGAGTTTTTTAAGAATGGAAGGAAAAGATTAATAAATTTGACTTCACAAACATTTTAAACATCTGTGGGGTAATAGACTTAGTCAAAGGGCAAGAAATCATAAAATAAATGCGCAACTCATGGCAGATCAAAAAATAAGTAAATAAAGTGGCCTAACTTTTCACAATTCTTTACAGAGGCCAGTTGGTATTATAAATGTCCATGTAGGCTTTCTTAGCAAAACTCGAAAATAAAATATTTAAAATACACACACACACACATTGAAGATTAATCATACCTAAACTCCAGGTAAACAGATTTGTCAGGTCTTTTATACCAAATTTACATTCATATCCATAAAGTAATAAAAGTGTTATTGATAACATTAGCCATTCAACTGAAAGTAAGCGACGTGACAAGTAAATTAAAAGACAGGTATTTACATTGCTTAATTAAACTAGTTTCTCTTTTTACATTCTGCCATCCTTTGCAAAGCTGTCTGGGAGGTAAGCAAAAGGAGAGCAGTGAGGTTCCCCAGGTGTCAGCCGGGATCCTCCAGCCAATCGGCTCGCACCTCAAGGCTGGAAGGAAATCTACATAGATCTACCACTCTGTTCTCCTTCAGTTGCCAAGGCTGTCCTTTCTTGTTTAGTAGTTGAATGGCCCAATAATGTTTTCCGGTTTAAACATGTTTAAACATTTCCTTTGTCGCTAGCTGTCTAATCTGCTACTGAGAAGAAATGCCTTAGCAGAATTTCAGAGAAATGACATTTCCCAGGTATTGAAAAGGAAAATGCTGATCTGCATGTTACCATGGAACTGTATCTGCTTACAGCTGCGTTCCTTCAATGGCAGGTAAAGAACACTCTAATTATCTGCAAAAAGCAACATTTTCGTCTTGGCAAGGTAGTTCACTAGACTTTGAAATATCTCCATAAATGAGTTGTTTTATTACTCTACTGCAGGGTCTAAATATATCTGCCCCAGACAATATTACTAACTATTTACAGGAGCAAAATCCTATTATTACAATGCTACAGAGAATCTTTGATGAAAATCATGTATTTCTTTTAAAAAATATCTTGGAAAAGAATAAAATCCCATTCATGAGAAAACCCTTTATAAGAAGAAAATATAAGAAGAAAATACTCCTGTATTTTTAATCATCCTGTCAATAACGCTATATATTTGATAAGAAAAGGCCACCACTGATGCTTTCTGCAGTTGCTCTTCCTAAAGACAGGAATATAATGCCAGATGTTTTTATTTGCTATGTTACACGCTGCTGCTTTCACATGTGGAATTTCTATTAACTTGAAAGGTAGTACTGAACCCAAAATAAACTTATGTTTAAGGAGAAAATAAACATTATCACCACAGTTGTGGAAAAAAATGTATAAAATATACAAATATACATTACGGCACTATGTTTGCCTGTGATATAAAGGTTTAGTACACCTGAAAGAGTGTATGTTGATTAATAAATTATAAATTAATTGCTGTTACTTAAAAAAATGCATGTAGAAGTTAATAAATAAAACTGCACCAGTGGCTATAAAATGAAAAGTACAAACATCCTTCTTTTTTCCCCCCTCTTCCGGTTTTACCAAGACCGTCCCCCAGAGACAACCGGTGTCAAGGATTTCTACTTTTGGTTATTTTAGTGGTTACCTTATAGCCAAAGAAACTTTAGATTCTGGGTCCTCCTGGTGCGTAGGTTTCTCCCCAAACCCTGGATGTGGCCCAGGAGTGGACTGAGGTTGTGTGGAGCCTCAAATTTACGTATTTGAGAGGATACACTTTTAAGAAAAAGAATGCAAAATTATGAATACAAAATTGCTAGGCCTCCTCCCAGTGCCTTGCTAGTGAAGATTCTGGAAACTTAAGCTTCATTAGTTTCAGAGTCAGTTTGCCCCGGTTGCCATTTTTAGTTACCAACAACATGAGACGGTAGGGGTTGATTACCTACTCAGAAACATGAGACATTTAGCTTACCTACACTACCTAAAAATTTCTCTTTCCCCCATTTACCTTCTGGTTTTTATGGCTGTGTTATTACGTTATCATATTGATAGTTAAGGGTTATGACAGTCACTAGAGTTATGTTTCTTTTCCTTTGCAGATTCATTCCAAAACCAATAAACAGCAGACACAGTATTATTACATAAATGATGTTTTGTGTTGAATCAAGTAATGTGGTTGGATGCCTAAAGAAGTGTATGCGATCTTGTATCATTAAATCTTTCTACTCTAAGGGGAATCTTCCAGGCATCTTGGATTTATGAGATTCTTAATTTTTCTCTAAATTCTTTTTAAATTCTTTTGGATCAGACTTCACTGATCCTGTTTCCTCTATCCCTGTTTTCCATTTTGGTAATTTTTTACGCACTCCCTGGATTAACTCCTCAAATAATTTTTTATGTAGTTTCATAGGAGGTAGTGTTCATGAATGTCCTTCAAAATCGAATGACTTGATGGACAATTACTAATTTCAGAAAATGTTCTTTACGCAAAAATTTCAAAGATGTTTAATTTAGTTATCCCTTATGCCCTTTACCATGATAATATGCCTTTAAGGAAAGTTTCAGAGAAAACTGTGGGAATGAAAGACAGCATGGTAGGCATAGTGAGGTAATGTTTAATTCATCTCAAGGTAAATGAGATCATTCTGATATGGAGTCACCTTTTGTAATTGCTGAAAAGCAGGCATTTATATGGATAAAAAAGCAAAGAGAAAACAATAGACGTTACACTATTCAACCAGAAGAGTTACTATTTTCAAAAAATCTAAACATTTTTCCTATGAGTTTTTCTTCCTTTTTGTTTTCTGGATATTCAGGTTAAGAACAGGAATGCCTTGTGAACAGCAAACTCTCTTAATTGATACCTCGGAATGACTTCAGCAATAGCATAAGCACTCCTTTCACAATTCAATGTACTAAAAGCAATCACCCTTTCCTATTGAGTTTTTGTGAAATAAATTGTTTATACTCTGCAAGCTGAGGAAAATTGGCCATTCTACTACAATTTTTAAAAGACTCTTCAAAATACTACACTTAACGGCATCTATTAAGAAATCATATTTTCTTCCTGGCAATTTCCTTATTATTTTCAATAACCATTGATCCTGGTGAAAGAAGAGAATACTTTTTTATGTAGCTTTTTATACATCTGTGCAAAAAAGAATGTGTTCATGACTCATTATTCCATGGGCATCTAACGATTCCAACTTCTTCCTGCTGTAGGAAAGAGTGGGTTTGAGTAAACACAGCTGACACAACCAGCACGATGGTTTCTTATGTACTTATTGTTAGTCTGAATAGCTGTCCAGTGGAGAACTGTGTTTTTGCAATAGTCATGAGTGGGTTGAAGCAGGATATGAGGACAAAGCTTTGGATTTCTGCTTTGGCACTCCGTGATCTCGATGTTCATTTTCTGTCCCTAACTTACCCAACATCCACTCCTTACCATTGTATCCATCTTAATACGTTTTTGAAGTCTACCTATCAGTTTAGCACACAGCCCTGTGCTAGGTCGTATGAGGGAACCGAAAAAAATAATAATAGAAATGCCCCAGCAGTTTACACTCAAGCTAGGGAGGTAATATTCTTGGTGGAATCAGAGAACATCAGTGCTGAACTGTGTGCTGTGGGCCGTCAATACAATAGGTATTTGGAAAAAGCAATGATCACTCTCAGTTGTAATTGTATATAATTTAGGGTTCTTTGATTGCTAGCAACAGGAACTGACTCTGCCTAATCTAAGAAAAAAAAGGTTTATTGGAAGGAGATCATGATATCCCTACAAAATCTACAGGGAGACTAAAGAGCTGCCCACAAAAATGGCAGAAGCTAATGGCTAAGCTGCCTGAACTGCCTGATTGTGTTTTAAGAATGCTGCCCCAGGAATAAGTATGTTCCATCTGTTTTTCTGTGTTATGTCACTTCACTCACATATCAGAATCTCAGGAGAGAAAATGTGACTGTTGAGACTTAATTCAAATGACAACTCCTTGGTTATGGTAGACCGGGACACTTTAATTGATGACACACAAAAACAATGCATGGACTTCCACATTTGCCTGTGATGGAACAGGCAATGATGAAATAATACAGAAGCCAGCTGTTTGAAAGCAACAGTCTGTGAATTACTTCTTTGTTTTTCATTAAACCTGTGTTCTTAGTTTGGAATCACAAAATGACAATCCAAACCCAAGTAGATTTCCCATAATATTTACAACCATGAACTGAATGATTCCTTTTAGTATTCCAGATGATAGTTTGAAGGCAACAGGTCTGAACTGGAATTCTGGCTTAGGTGTTTAGTTACTGCTTGACTTTGGATAAATTACTTCCAATAACCCCTCAGTTTCCTACCTTGCAGGATTCTTGTGAGAATTAAGACTAATTCATATAAGAGTCGATCACAACAGATGCACAGGCATTTTTATTCTTCTTGAATAAGCAAATGCATCTAGAATAGGCATAACTGATGAGGTAGATAAGACTCCACTTTTCTGTTAAATAAGCTTTCTTAGGTTTCTGTCCACACTTACTAAATATTTTTAATCCAGTGCATCTCCTTCAAATCCTCATTGAATAAAAAAGTATAAATTATTTTAAATGGAAAGAAAAAATAAAGACAGGAATTTGAGTTATCTAAACTGGTTTATGGGAAGAAAATTTCATTTATCGTAGCCTTACATTTTGAGACATATTCATCTACCTCTGTTTGTTTTGTTTTGTTTTTTTGTATTTTAAGGTGATTGATGGTTTGAGGTCAAGTTTACAGAAGTATAACATGTCAACTGCTGCTGCTAATTAGACTGTGACCTTGATCACTGTTCTGTCACCACATTCAATATTACATTCTGAGTGTCTTATTGGTAACTTGTATATTGTTATGTTTGGACATTTGTAGTCCTGAAATCTAAGAAAAGGCAAAGAAAGGGGTTTTGTGCTGGTGGTGGTCATTATTACTGATTTTTACCATGAGGACCAAGACTTCCTGCTTTAAATAAAGGCAGGGAGATATATATCTGGGACCCACAGAGTGCCCAGGGGATGCTCACTGGCTCTCTCTTGGTGCTACCATGCCCAGCGAAAATTGTGGATAAAAAATTGCAGCAACCACAGCCTGACAAGCACAAGGAAATCAAGGGCACAGACCCTTTGGGGCTGAAGGTCTGGGTCACCCTAGCAGGCAAACAACATAGACCCACCAAGGTGCAGGCCTAGGGTGAGAGAATTCTAAAATTGGTAATTAAGGAGGGAGAGAAATAATATTTATTATGGCCTTGGAATCAGCTACCGCAGTGGGAGCTGCAGCATGTTTCACTAACTTTCTTACATTCAGTCTTGGCGGAGATTCCAGCTGGTCACCATACTGAAGGGGATCCTGTAACTAATTGGACTTAAAGGAAAAAGGAGATATGAGTGGTAGGCACAGGGAGTGGACTGTACTGGAACGACTCTTGCATGCCTCTTCCAATCCTCTTATTCTGATCTCAGCTGTGGAGACTAGCTCCCATGAAGACTTCATCCAGATTTACTCAGGTACAACCTGACAGCACAGTGCCTCAGGAGGACACTGGACTCCTCCTCCTTCCTGCTGGAGTGCTTCTCTTCCGCCTGGTCATTAGGTATCACAGAGCTCTTTCGGCATCTGTGCTTGTGTAACTAAGAAGTTCAGATGTGATAATGCCCTGTGGTCTAGCCCTTCAATAATGGGAAGGGAGATGATTGATAAATGCCTTCTCTTTTCTTCCCTAGTGGCTGGTTCTGAGATGCATTTCCGAGGCTTTCAAATGTTCTTGCAGGATTGAGCTCCCTCCCATCCAAAAGCGGTGGCCAAGTCAAGATGTGATCCTCTATTGGCTTTCTCTTCTTCCCCATTTTCACTCTCTCTGACTCTCAATGTTGTTCCCTGGGATCACACTTCCAAATAAATTACTCTCAAATATGCTTTTCTTTCAGTTGCTACTTTTGAAAGAACCTGCACTGAGACAAGAACATAATTTGTATTCATTTAAACCTTATTAGAAACTTGCTATAATTCAAGGCATGCTTTATTTTTCTTATTTACTTTTAACTGATAAACTTACTTGTTCATAAATACAATGAATAAATCTGGACTATTTTATTTTATTTTCTTTGCTGAGGAAGATTCGCCTTGAGCTAACATCAGTTGCCAATCTTCCTCTTTTTGTATGTGAGCTTCTACCATAGCATGGCTACTGATAGATGAGTGGTGTAGGTCTGTGCCCTGGAATTGAACTCAGGCTGCTGAAGTGGAGCACCGAACCTAACTACTAGGCCACCAGGGCTGGCCCTTATCTGGACTATTTTAAAGCAAATATCTGACATTATATTACTTCATCGAAATACATTAATATGTATCTGTAATATATAAGGCCTTTTAAAAATGTAACTACCATCCCATTATCACATTCATAAAGTTAACAATATTTCTTTAGTATTAACTAATGTCTAATATGTGTTTAGCTTTCCCTAATTGTCTCATAAATGTCTTTTTACAATCAATTTATTGGAGTCAGCATTGTAACAAGGTTATACATTGTATTTGGTAAATATATATATTTAAACTCTTTTAATCCGTAGCAGTTCTTTTTCTTTCCTTCCCTCCTTCCTTCCTGCCTGACTTCCATCTTTCCTGCTTTTTTCTTTTTGCGGGGGAGGAAGATTGGCCCTGAACTAACGTCTATTGCCAATCTTCCCCTTTTTACCTGAGGAAGTAAACATCCGTGCCAACCTTCCTCCATTTTGCATATGGGAGGCTGCCATAGCGTGACTCGATGATGGTGTGTAGGTCCGTGCCAGGGATCCAAACCCACAAATCCTGGGTCACCAAAGGGGAGCGTGCGAACCCAACAACTATGCTACCAGGCCGGCCCATTCTTTTCTTTTTCTTGCTTTCTTTGTTGCCATTTACTTATTGAAGAAATTGCATCATTTGTTCTGTAGAATTTTCCACATTCTGGGTTTGGCTGATTGTTTCAAGGTCCACTTTAAATATCAATCCTTTTAAAAATATATAAGCATCATTCATAAAAAGTTTGCTCTGCAAAATGTTTGCTGCTGATTACTCTGGAAATGGTTTCTATCTTCCCTTCCTTGGTGCTGACTTTCTGCTTTCTGACTTAAGTGCTTTGCATTCTCTGATGTGCTGACGTCAAGGAAAGCTCATTTCCTGTTCACTTGGAGGAAAGAGTGACGTCTTTATTGTATCCATGCTG
The DNA here is from genome assembly GCF_021613505.1 of Equus quagga. Lineage (NCBI taxonomy): Eukaryota > Metazoa > Chordata > Mammalia > Perissodactyla > Equidae > Equus > Equus quagga. The sequence goes on along the minus strand of NC_060267.1, from coordinate 26,498,231 downwards.
AAAATGTACTTCTACGTTGAGTTGTATTTAGTTATTTATATCATACCTCATTCCATAATGATTCGAGGTTTCATACAAATGTGCATACAAAGCAAGAATTTTAAAATAACGTGTTAAGGAATTAAGGGCAAAATGAATGTTAAGGTAGGAAAAATAAATATAAAACTTCAGATGTCACTCTGAACAGAATAATGGGCAGGAAGATGCTTCATGTGAAATACTGTTGGTCATTCTATGTGATTGTAACATATCAATGATAGAACTGTTCACTACTGTACGCCAGAGCTGATAACAGTGCCTGGCCCATGGGACGAGTCAGAAACTAATTGTTGACTGACTATTTTATGCCCAATCACAGTCTCCATATGTGACTGACTGAAACTACATAAGCCATAGAGACAATTAAAACATAAATTTTATTATGTATGCATTCTAGGTATAGTCCTTCTGGGAGTTAAATATGAAGACATTGAGAGTAGATAGCATGTAAGAACAAGATCAGTAGGTTTCAAAGGTTTAGGTTCAAGGGTAAACAGGAGATAAATTTATTTCCAAAGCCTAGAATTAACAATTCCTGCTTTCCTTTCATTAAAGAAGAGATGATATTTATAAGAGTGTTGCAATGATGCAAGAATAAGGAGTGACTTTGAAATAAAGTCATGACTTGACATTTTAACTTAGTAACTGGGAAAAATCTGTCCTGTGACAAACAAAGAATACTAGTGTTCAGATTATATTCATAGAAGTAATTTGGAGCTGAAGGCATCCATGGAAGTGATTAGAATACTTTAGACTAGAGCTGTATGTTTCCCTGAACGACGCTTATATTTTTAAAATAGAAAACAAATAATTTAAAGCTCACTTAAAAGTATTATAAAGCACAAGACAGACTATGTTTTAAATTCAAACCAAACTGAAACATAATGAAAATATTTATAAAAATATTTAGACAAAATAGAATTTCAATTTTTAGATACAGTAAAATGAATCCATAGTTTTGCTTCCTGTTAGGACCACTGAAGATTCAGGAGGGCTAAATAAAATTGACATATCAACAAATGTTTCAAAGAGGAAAAGTAACTCGAAAGTATTTTTTAATGTAAATTGCAGTCTAAATATAAAATAAAATGATTAATCATCTCTTACTCAGCATTGTCAGGCACCGGAGGCAAGGAAGAGATAAGCAAACAAATAAACAACCATAGCATTTGATTCTTGCCTAAGAGCTGACAGGAGTGCCCTGTCATTATAATAGTCTAATCCACTTTTCTGGAAATCTCTTGTCCCTTTGCATCACTATTTGGATCGGGATATTCCAGTGGTCAGAGATTTTTATATTCATGCCCGCACAAATGCCGCACCAACCAAACGTGTAAGTCAATCTCAAATATTTTTTCCACTAGAGTATACATGTGTGACAGATTGCAAAAATGAGGAAAAATAAAACTCTCTAAAATTTAATGAAGTGACTATTATAGTACACTAAGCCTTCTCGTCTAAGAATTAATCAAACTGAAACTTAAACGTCTAGTAGATTTGTTTTATGAAGGAGTATTTTGAGTGGCAGGACACTAATTCTGGGTTCTGATGTTACAATATAGTTGGCCATATATTTAAGATAAAAAAGTTTGGTTGATTAAATTCATTCCTGTATTCATTAACTCAACAAACTTTTATTGCTCACTACTGCAGCCAAATACTGTACTTAGTTCTAGGACAACAGAGGTAAATGAAGCACACCCCTTTCCCTCAAGAGTGGACAATTTAGTAGAGGAAATAAAAGTAAATCTAGGGTTACAGCTTAACTCTGATATGCAAAGTTAGGAAGGGGTATACAGGGGCAGCTTTAGGTGAACAAAGGAGAGGCATCAAAGTTAGCCTGAGGTTGTGCCTGAGGTTGGGTGGGGTAAGATTGAAGAGCACTTCATGGGGTAGTGATATTTTAGCTTATTTGTAATGGATGAGGGAAAAGAGAGGAGGCTGTCCTAAGAAAAGGAAAATTGAGTTATACATTGGAGAAAATTTTATAAGTTCCATTTGGCTGGAGTGAGAGGTGATTATTTGCAACAACGGGAGTAGAGGATACAGTGGAAAATGGGAAGCAGATGGTATTAGGACCTTTAGGCAAGTTTACAGTTAATTCTCTCATGTAGAGATATTGATTGGTTTTTAAGTAAAGGAGTAGCACAATCAGATTGAAATACTAGAAGGATGACACTGGAGCAGTGTGGAGAATAGAATTAAGTGACAGGGCAACTGGTTAGAGGTTATTGCAGTAGACCAATACTGAACACGAGGCACAGCATGGTGAGGAAGGCTGCTCATAAACGGCGTAGGGTGGGAACTCAACAGGACCTGGTAACTGGTGCTATATGGGAGGGGAGGGAAAAGGAGAAGTCAAGCGCGGTGCTCAGACTTGAACATCTGGGTGAACGGTGGTGCCACGCACAGAGATAGAAAATCAAAGAAGAGGAGGACTGGGGTGGAAATAAAAAACTGAATTTTGTTGTTGAGTTTGAAACGTGTTGTTCAGTTATAGATGTTTAGTAAGGAGTTGGATACGTGGGACATGTCAACACTTAAGAGGACAGAAAAGGAAGAGTCCACAAGAGAAACTGCAAAGGAGTGAGAAATGCAAACTGAGAGAGCATAGTGTTATACAGGCCAATGCAGGCGCGTTTCAAGAGTAAGGATCCATGAAACCATCAAAGGTAGAGAGGTCAAGTACGAAAACAAAAACATATCCACTAGCCTTAGTTGCCTCACTATGGGCAATTTCACTGAAAACAACGTTCCAGTAGATTAAGGATAGAATCACGGTGAGAAAGCGGACAGGATGTCAATTACTCTTTTAAGAAATTGGGCTATAAAGTGCGGTAGAGATCTTAAATACTAGCTGGGTGGCAATATGAAAGGTAAGAAAAGAGATTTCAATTTTTGATTTTTTTTCCTTTTCAAAGTGTGAAAATGTGAGAGGAAAGAACCCGTGAAATTTAAAGACAAAGGCACAGAAATGATTGAAAGCAAGTCCCTAAGGACCAAGAGAGAATGGAAAAAACACCCAGGCACCGAGAAGGAAGGATATGAAAAGAGAAGAAAAACTGAGGAAATTCTGGCTAAATTGGATCATTCACTTCATCCAATGGGTGGCTATGTTTGGACCTGTCTGATACGGTCAGGTAGACATGGCCTTGGATTTTGATGTCTTGTCAGAGAAAAGAAACGGTAGCAGATGGTACCACAATAAGAAATACGATGGACAGGTTATTGATTATAAATGTTTTTGCTTATATCTTGTAACAACTTCTGTCTAATACTTCCAAAGAGCTATTAATAATCTTACCCATTAAAGAAAAACATTGTCATTTTTCCTTAATGAAAATGTATTTTCTGCCACAGCTGCTATTATCTTATCAACGTCTGTCCCTGCCTTATGGAAAAGTTTGTTTTTCAAATGAAATAAGAATAACAAGCCTGACATTTAATATACTTAATATGCAATCTGTCTCATGATGCATCAATGAATTTATTTTCAATATGAAATCTGGATCAAAATCTTTGGGTTGGAAAAGGAAATTACAAGTGTAAACATATTTTAAATATGGTTCCATAAATAGCGTCATGGATTTATCAACAGAATTACTGTTTATCTGAAGCCTTGTGATAAGGTTCTTTATTAGAACTATGGTTTTTACTTTAATAATTAACTGCACTTTGTAGATTTGATTATATGTTTGAAGTTTCCATTGAATTATTTACATAAATCTCATTTGCTATGATGGTTGCACACTGATGTGAGTGTACTTAATGCTACTGAACTGTACACTTAAAAATGGTTAAAAGGGTAAGTTTATGTTATGTGTATTTTACCACAATAAAAATGCCATTTGCTATACAATTTAATCCTCTTTAGGCTGGATGATTTCTTTATTGTGAAAATAAAGTATAAATAGTGGATTAAATACTTTGATGATGCAAGGAAAAGGCATTTGAGCATTAAACAGTATCTGAGTGCATCAGAGATAGGTAGAGACGAATAAATGTCCCTACCCAACTCTGTTATCCTCTGTTGGTGTGCTCTAGGAGAATAATCTTTTAAATTATGCCACAAAAACGTGGTAGCTAATGAGGACTATAACGTAAAAAGGCTGTAACTATTTCATAAGTTAATCAAGGAGGATATGGAAGGGGGTACAGGAGTTAACCAAGAGGCTCACTTGATCCCTCTCCCTGGAAGCTGCTTTATCTCGTTCTCTTGGAAGATAACACAGTTGGCAAGAATATGCATTTGACTCACTTAGGATTTGAAACCATATATTTGAGCCTTAGGGTTTGTCTTAGTCTGTTTGAGCTGCTATGACAAAATGTTATAGACTGGGTGGCTTATAAACAACAAATATTTATTTCTCACAGTTTTGGAGGTTGGGAAGTCTAGGATCATGATGCCGGCAGATTCAGTGTTTGATGAGAGTTTCCTGGTTCATGGAATGCCATCTTTTCGCTGTGTCCTAACATGGCGGAAGGAGTTAGGGAGGTCTGTGGGGTCTCTTTTACAATAGGCTTAATCCCATTCATGAGGGCTCCACTCTCTTAATTTAAGAAACTTTCAAAGGCTCCATCTCCTAGTATCACCACACTGGGCTTTGGAATTTCAACATATGAATTTGGGGGGACACAAACATTCAGATCATGGCATTAGTAATATCAGCCAGTCATTTGTTAGCCTCTGTTAAAAGTTTAGAATATTTTCATCATCCCCAAAAGAAACTACATAACTACAGACCCATCAGCAGTCACTCTCCATTCCCCCCAACCACCCACCTCTCACCATAGGCAGCCATTCATCTACTTTCTGTCTTTATAGATCTATTCTGGATGTTTCATACAAATTGGATCATATCAAATGAGGTCAGACTGGCTTCTTTCACTCAGCGTAATGTTTTCAAGGTTCATCTGTGTTGTAGCACGTATCAGTACCTCATTCCTTTTTATTGCCAAATAATATTTGATTAATGGATATGCCCCCTTTTATTTACCATTAATCAGTTGATGGACTTTGGGGTTATTTTCACTCTTTGGCTACAATGGCTAATGCTTCTATGAATATTAATACACAAGTTTTTGCGTGGATGTGTTTTCATTTTGGGGGGAGCATATTCCCAGGAGTGGAATTGCTGGCAACTCTATGTTTTAACCTTTTGAGGAAATACTAGACTGTTTCCAAAGTAGCCCCACCATTTTACATTCTTGTCAGCTCTGTGAGAGGGTCCCAATTCTTCTGTATTCTTGCTGACACTTGTTATTGTTTGTCCTTTGGTGTTAGCGATCCCAGTTGGTTGGAGGTGGTAGCTCTTTGCAGTTTTGATTTGTTTATCTCTGATGGCTAACGATTTTGAGCATATTTTCATATGTTTTGCTGGCCAGTTGACTATTTTCTTTTGAGAAATGTCTGTTCATATTGTTTGTCGATTTTTAAATTAGGTTGTCTTGTTATTGAACAGTGGTAGTTGTTTATTTGCAGATAGATACTATTTCCTTATCAGTTATATGATTTTCAAATATTTACCCCATTCTGTGGGTGGTCTTTTTACTTTCTTGATGATATCCTTTGAAGCACAAAACATTAATTTTAATGAAGTCCAATGTGTCAATTTTTTCTTTTGTCATTTGTACTTGTGGTGTCATAGCTAAGAAGACTTTGCTTAACTCAACATCATGAAATTTTACTTCTACATTTTCTTCTAAAAGTTTTATAGTTTTAGCTCATTAATGTAGGTCCATGATCCCTATTGAATTATGTGTGTGTCTGTTGTGAGGAAGGCATCCAACTTTGTTCTTTTGGGTATGGAAACCTGTTTGTCCTGGTATCATTTATTGAAAAGACTATTCTTTCAAAACATAGCTCTTTTTCTTTTTTTGAGGAAAATTAGCCCTGAGCTAACATCTGCCGCCAATCCTCTTTTTGCTGAGGAAGACTGGCCCTGCATAACTCTCTTTTTAAAGATTATTTTGACTCTTCTGAGTCCCCTGAATTTCCATATGAATTTTAGGATTGGCTTGTCAATTTCTGCAAAAAAGCCAGATGGGGTTTTGAGAGGAATTGGATTGACTCCATAGATCGGTTTGAGGACTACTGCCATCTTAATGATGCTAAGTCTTCAAACCGTGAGCGTGGGGTGTCCTTCCATTTATTTATACTTTGTAGTTTTCAGTATAAACAAGTCTTACATTAAATTTATTCCTAAGCATTTTATTCCTTTTGATGCTATTGTAAATGAAATTGTTTTCTTAATTTCGGTTTCAGATTGATCAGTGCTCGTGTACAGAAATACAATTGATTTTTGTATATTGATACGTAGTTAAAGTTATAGAGAATTTAGTTCCTTCTAATTTTATGTGGCTTTTCTATAAAGTTACGTGTTTTTATAGCCATCTTCATAATCATGACCCTTAGAAATTTGAATGGTCTGAATAATGATTTAGCAGATTGCCTAGCTGCCTTTCATATAAATTCTGCATCTAGTAAGGCTTTATATCAGAAAGCAGCATGGTGATTTAGGAGAGGGCTTCTCCAAGCTAACAGTTCTTCAGAAATACCCGGGGAATTTTAACATATACATTGTCTCTCTTTTCACCCTAGACTGACTGAATCAGAATCTTTTGAGGGTGGGGCCTAGATTCTCTACTTTGAAAAGTATCCTGAGTTCGTTTGCCGCAGTCTATCTGCGAACTTTTGTTTAAGAAACACTAGGTTATGTTTCAATGAGGCAAACATATTCCTGTGAATTTGCCTTGGTGGGCCTATTAGAATGCAGTTTATTCACTCATTCAAAAATTTTCATTGCATGCAGTGAAAAAAAAAAAAACCCAGTAAGCAGAGTCAAATCCCTGGTTTCATGGAGCTGACATTCTAGTGTGTGGGGAGTCAGACAATGAACAAACACAGAAATAAATGGCAAAAAGGAAACCAAGCAGGCTAAGGGTTAAAGGATCGCAGAGATGCGTTTTAGATTGTAGTCAAAGGAGGCCTTTCTGTAAGGTGAGATTTAAACAAAAACCTAAGTGAAGAGAGAAAATGAGCCATGAAAATCTCTCAGGCAAAAAAATGCCCTTTACAGAAAGAATAGGGAGTGTAAAGACCCACTGAGGAGGAGCATGCTTGAAGAGTTCAAGAATGAGGAGGTGAGGCCTGCCCGGTGGCGCAGTGGTTAAGTGCGCACGTTCCACTTTGACCGCCTGGGGTTCGCTGGTTCAGATCCTGGGTGAGGACATGGCACCGCTTGGAAAGCCATGCTGTGGTAGGCATCCCACACATAAAGTAGAGGAAGATGGGCATGGATGTTAGCTCAGGGCCAGTCTTCCTCAGCAAAAAGAGGAGGATTGGCAGCAGCTGTTAGCTCAGGGCTAATCTTCCTCAAAAAAAAAAAAAAAGAATGAGGAAGCCACTAGATTTGAGGAAGGTGAGCAATTGAGAAAGTGGTAGGAAAGATCAGAAAGCTCAGGACACTCCGCAGTACTCTGTGCGAGATAAGAAGTCCATGTAAAGGTTTGTGCAGAAGGCTGATATGATCTGGTTTAGGATGTTATGGGGAGAACAGATTACAGAAGGGCAGGTAGGAGGCTGTGGCAACAGTCTTGTTGTGTAGTTCTCAATGTGTGGTCTAAGGAACCCCAGGGGGAGGAGCGAGAACCTTTCAGGGGTCCATGAAGTCCAAACCATTTTCATGATGAGTAAGGTATTTGCCTTTTTCACTGTGTTGACATATGCACTGATGGTGCAAAAGCAGTAGTGAGTAACACTGTTGGCACCTTAGCATGAATCAAGATGATGGCACCAATCTTTGTTAATAGTTTCTGTATTCTCCACAACCACAAATTCACATCAAAAAAAAAAGTCTGCTTTGTCTAAATATATCCTTGTTGAAGTAGTAGAAATTATTAATGTTATTAAATCTCAACCTTGAGAATATGTCTTGTTAATACTCTGTGTGATTCAATGGGACAAACACATAAAGTTCTTCTGCTATTTACTAAAGTATGACGATTGTCTTGCAGGAAAGCATTTGTGCGAGTGAGTTGCAAGTTGAACTAGACACTTTTTTTCACCAACTGGAACATCATAAAAAGAACACTGACAGACATACTATACTCAGACTTGGATATTTGGCAAATATTTTCCTGAAAATAAACAAAGTGAGTTTGCTACTTCAGAGAAAACAACTGACAGTATTTGTTGCCAATGACAAGATTCAATTTTGAAGGAAGAATTAAATTTTGGAAAATGTGAGTCTGCCAGCATGAGCTTGATGCTTCCCAATAGTTCAAACACTTCAATGAGATGGGTGGTGATATGTAAAACAAACTCTTCTTGCTAATTTTTTGAAAATACAGTTATTGTTCACAGATATGTTATCTATGTTAACATGTTAGTGTTTATTAATGTTATTTTTCAAAGAGTTAATAAATTAAAACATAGCCTTTTATAAGGACAAATACTGCATGATTCCACTTATATGCGGTATCTAAAATAGTCAAACACATAGAAGTGGAGAGTAAAATGGTGGTTGCCAGGTGCTGGGGGGAGGAGGAAATGGGGAGTTATTGTCTAACGGGAACAGAGTTTCAGTCATTCAAGATGATTAAGTTCTAGAGATCTGCTGTACAATATTGTGTTTATAGTTAACAACACAATATTGTACATTTAAAATTTCATTAATAGGGTAAATCTCATGTTGTGTTCTTACTACAATAAAAAAAGAAAAAGGAAAACAAAACAAAAACCTATGGGCTTTTGTGTTAGAAAGACTGGAATCAAAGTCACTTGGTGCAACTTTGGGAAAGTTTTCTTATTTGCACATGAGGAAAATATCAACAAACCTTATAGGCTTGTTGTGCGTATTAAATTAAACAAGGTAACATTTAAAGAATACAGCACAATTACAAGCATATAAATGGCACATTATAATGGTCTCATTATTTAAGTATTCTTTCTTTTCAAGATTTTTAAAGTTTTACTCCAGCATTATGTCAAACATTGGAAACAGAGTGTTTGCACTATGTTGTTTTAGATTTGCCTTTTCTATGTTATGACATATTACAATATGTTTTCTTAACCTTTATTGAGATTATTTATCCCATGTGTGCGAGGGACAAATGAAAAGGACAAGGTAATATCTAATGCGTGCAACTGATCTCATTTAACACAAGTCTAAATCTCAAAACGTGGGAGAACAAAGTTAATACCTTTACTAATCAAGTATTAAATCATGATGGAGATACAGGCGTGCATTTATTCATTCGTTTCTTTAAGATGCATTCCTTGAGTTCATACTTCGAGTCAGACACTGCTAGGTGCTAGTAATCCAAAGGTGGGCAATACAATTTTTGCCTCCAAGAATTTATGGGTGTTCAGTGAGCACCACAAATGCAAACAAGCCAATACAGTGTTAGGTAGCATGATAGAAAGGTCTAGAGTGGAGAGAGGGAGTACCAAAGTTATTTCGCTTGTGGGAGGTGAATGGCAGTCAGAGGAGTTTTCCTAGGACAAGTGATTTTGGGCTCAATCTGAAAACATAATATGTATTTGTGGTGGATAATGGCAGTAGGGGTTGGGGAAGAGTATTCGAGGGGAAGAGAACAGTGAGAGCAAAGTCACAAAGGTGTGAAACAGCATGATATGCTTTAGGAGATGCCAGAAATTCCATATGATTGAAAGAGGATTTGAAGATAGGAGGTGGCAAGAAATAAGTTGTGTCTGGGTCATAGAGAGCCCTATATGTTTACACGTGAGTGAGCCACTAAAAGACAAAATAAAGACTATCCAAATCCATCTAAGATATATTTGCAGGAACAGTACGTCAGATTTCAAAAGTGCTTTTTAGATGAAATTTAGGAAGGTCTTTAAAAGTACTTAAAAACAGTTGAATATCAACTTCAAAAGATGCTTGGGTACGGTGCGGAAATTTCCAAACACTGGATTTGAATTATCTTTGTGACTCCCAGTGCTTTTTCTGGCAGTTACATGATGAACATCTGCTTGAATCATCTTAGCTCTTATGAAGTTTTGCTTATCCACAGAGAGAAACACGTTGTTGGCCCAATTCCAACACGAAGTTTCTTCCCAAGATTTTGAAAAAAGAACAGAAGTTATTGAATTGCTGATGTACTTAAGAGATTTTGAAAAATATCTATGAAAGGTGATGTCTAGGGTTGAGCATTTGGAAATATTGAGAAATTTCATACACCGTGGGGAGCTGATAAAGATAGTAGTGATGATGGGGCCTAATATAATTTTTGAGAACTTTTTTGGTCATATTTTCTATTGAATAAGAGTCTAATTTTTATAGCAAACAAACGAAAACAACAACAAAAACATCAATAAAAGAAGCTGCAGAAAAAGATATAACTATCATTCTTACACATGAAAAGGTTTGTGAAGGCCTCAATGAAGTACAATACATTGAGCTGAATATACTTATTAGGATGCTCAATTACACGGGTACAAAGTTCCAAAGAGGGAAGGGAGTCATGGAAAAGGAAAAGACAAGTTGCTATAACATGCCATCTTACACTCTTTGAAGTGATTCCTTTAGATGTCGTATTCCTCTCTACGAGACACACTGAGGTAAGAACTGAAAACATCGGGGTTCTTTATCATGGGAGAAAAAATTGTCTGAGAATACTGAGTACCTAAGTAGAATGGCAACTGAAATAGATATGTTATCGGTAGGCATACCAGTCATTCCAAAAATAAATGGTAGGGGCCAGCTCTGTGGCCGAGTGGTTAAGTTCACGTGCTCTGCTTCAGTGGCCCAGGGTTTCACCAGGTTCGAATCCTGGGCGCGGACATGGCACCGCTCATCAGGCCATGCTGAGGCGGCATCCCACATGCCACAACTAGAAGGACCCACAACTGAAAATATACAACTATGAACTGGGGGGCTTTGGGAGAAAAAGGAAAAATAAAATCTTTAAAAAGAAAAAATGGTAGATATCCATCCTTGTATTTATTTACTTCTTCACTCATTTATTTATTCCTTCATAAATCTGCTTTGAGATATTTATTGAGTGCTTATTTGTGCCAGTTTCTGGCTTGAGCAATTTATTGTATTTTATGCTATTTATTTATTTATTTATTTTGAGGAAGATTAGTCCTGAGCTGACATCTGCTGCCAATCCTCCTCTTTTTGCTGAGGAAGACCGGCCCTGAGCTAACATCTGTGCCCATCTTCCTCTACTTTATATGTGGGATGCCTACCGCAGCATGGTGTGCCAAGCGGTGCCATGTCTGCACCCGGGATCCCAACTGGCGAACCCCGGGCCACTGTAGCGGAACGTGTGAACTTCACCACTGCACCACTGGGCCAGCTCCTATTTTATGCTATTTAAAATTGTATCCTCCTTAAAGTTCCATTTTATAATACTCCATGCTGGTACACGAAAATGAAATACCGAGGAATAAAGTTAACAAAAGATGTATATGACCTTTACAAAGAAAATTATAAAACTTGTTGAAGGACAATTTCAAATAAATGCCACAATACACCATGGATACACATGGATGAAAATAATGCAATAGGCTACAATACTCAGAAACCCAACGGGCTTTCTTGTAGAGAATGATAAGGTGATTCCAAATATATATATAATATATATATGGGCTAAAAAATAGATAAGAATTTCCTGAAGAATATTGAAGTCTGGAAGTATGCCTTATCAAAAATAAAAAATTAATGTGCATTGGTGGTATGGTGGTGAGCATAACTGCCTTCCAAATATAAAAATTATACAGCTAGAGTAATTAATGAAGAATCAACTCAAGGATGAACAAATTGACCGATGGAATAGAATGAGTCCAGAAACAGATCTATGTAGAATTGGAAGCTTTATTTGTGACAAAGCTACTCATGCAGATAAGTGTAAATAGAAAGGATTTTTAAAATAACATATGCTGCAATAACTAATTATGTAACATTGAAATTGAAATGTTACCTTACATGTATAATGTATTAATTATCTATTGCTATGCAAAAAATTACTCTAAAACATAGAGCTCTGAACAATAATACATATTTATTTTTCCCAGTTTCTGCAGTTCAGAAATTCAGGAGCAGCTTATGTGGTGGTTTTGTCTCAGAGTCTCTCACGAGGTTGCAGTCAAAATGTTAGCCAAATGCTACAGTCTTCTGAAGACATGATTGAGATGGGAGAATCTACTTCTAAGATGGCTTATCTCACCTGTTGTATGGCTGTTGTGAACCAGTTCCTCATTGGCTTTTGATTCAGAAGTTTAGCTTCTAGCTACATGGATTTCTCCATTGGGCTACATGAGTGTCCTCACAACATGGCAGCTGGCTTCTCCCATAGTTAGTGATACGAGACAGAGCAAAGTGGAAACTGATGCCTTTTGCTATCTAGGTTCAGAGGTCAAAGACAAACATTTCTGCTTGTCTTATGTATTACACAGGTTAGCCTTATTTAGTGTGAGTGGATAACACACAAGGGTATAAATAATGGAGGCAGGGATTATTGGAGACCATCTTGGAAGCTGGCTACCAAATACACAAAAATAAACTATAGATGGATAGAGATTTTATAGTATGTTTATAAGACAATCTATGAGAATATCTTTATGATTTCAGAGCAAAGATTTTTCAAACAAGAAACAAAATATTCAAACTATAAAGGAAAAGATTGATAAATTCAATTACATTAAAAATAAGACCTATATTTATCAAAAGACAGCCTATAGAAAGTGAAAAACACGGAAGAACAAAAGACCTCAAATAGGCAAAGGAATCCTGACACACAAGAACAAAGCTGGAAGTATCATACTCCCTGATTGCAAAGGACACTACAAAGCTACAGTAATTGAAAGAGCATGGTACTGGCACAAAAACAGACACACAGATCAATGGAACAGAACTGAGAGCCCAGAAATAAATTCATATATCTATGGACACCTAATTTTTGACAAGAGAGCCAAGAACATACAATGGAGAAAGGAAAGTCTCTTCAACAAATGATGTTGGGAAAACTGGATGGCCACATGCAAAAGAGTGAAAGTAGACCATTATCTTACACCATACACAAAAACTAACTCACAATGGATTAAAGACTTGAATGTAAGACTTCAAACCATAAAACTTCTAGAAGAAAACATAGGCAGTACACTCTTTGACATTGGTCTTAGCAGCATATTTTCAAATACCATGTCTGACCAGGCAAAAGAAACAAAAGAATAAATAAACAAATGGGACTACATCAAACTAAAAAGCTTCTGCATTGCAAAGGAAACCATCAATAAAACGAAAAGACAGTTGGGAGAAGATATTTGCCAACAGTATGTCTGATATCTGATTAATATCCAAAATATGTAAAGAACTCATACATCTCAACAATAAGAAAACAAACAACCCAATTAAAAAATGGGAAAAGATCTGGACAGACATTTCTCCAAAGAAGATATACAGTTGGCCAAGAGGCACATGAAAAGATGTTCGACATCACTAATTATTAGGGAAATGCAAATCAAAATCACAATGAGATAACACCTCATGCCTGTTGTCAGAACGGCTATGATTAACAAGAGAAGAAATAACAAGTGTTGGAGAGGATGTGGAGAAAATGGAACTCTCATACCCTGCTGGTGGGAATGCATACTGGTGCAGCCACTATGGAAAACAGTATGGAGATTCCTCAACAAATTAAGAATAGAAGGGCTGGCCTGATAGCATAGTGGTTAAGTTCAGTCTACTCCACTTCAGTGGTCTGGGGTTTGCAGGTTCGGATCCTAGGCATGGACTTACACCACTCATCAAAGCCATACTGTGGTGGTGACCTGCATACAAAATGGAGGAGAATTGGCAGAGGTGTTAGCTCAGGGCCAATCTTCCTCATCAAAAGAAAAAACAATTAAAAACAGAACTACTATTTGATCCAGCTATTCCACTGCTGGGTATTTATCCAAAAACCATGACAATACAAACGTGTAAAGATATGTGCACCCGTATGTTCATTGCAGCATTATTCACGATAACCAAGACTTGGAAACAACCTAAAACAACCTAAGTACCCACAAAGGGATGAATGGATAAAGAAGATGTGGTATATATACACAATAGAATACGACTCAACTATAAAAGAAAGATAAAATCTTGCCATTTGTGACAATGTGAATGAACCTTGAGGGTATTATGCTAAGTGAAATAAGTCAAGTACCGTATGATCTCACTCATAAATAGAAGATAAAAACAACAACAACAACAACAAAACAAACACACAGATACAGAAGTTAGATTGGTGGTTACCAGAGTGGAAGGGGGGAGGGAGGAGAGCCAAAAGGGTGAGTGGGCACGTGTGTGTGGTGATGGATGGTAATTAGCATTTGGGTGGTGAACATGATGTAGTCTACACAGAGATCGAAATATAATGATGTACACCGGAAATTTATATAATGTTATAAACCAATGTTACCTCAATAAAAAAGCTGAAAAACAAATCATAAATAGAATATATTTGCAAGAGATTTAATTAAAAAGTATTAATATCTGGAATACACAAAGAACTGCAAACCAACACTAAAAAGATAAACAACCCAAAGGAAAAATGGGAAAAATATTTGAATAAGCTTCTTATAGAAGGAATAAGAATGGCCTACAAACATTGAAAGATGGTCAACTTCATTAATAATCAGAAAAATCCAAATTATAGTCAAAGTGTGACACCATTACACACCCATCTGATTTGCAAAAACTAAGAAATCTGAGAAAGTCACCTTATGATGATGTGGAGTGAAAGAAAGCCTTGCAAATGGCTCGTGGAAGTGTAAAGAGTCCAACCATTCTGGATCACAATTTGGCATTATGGAGTATAGTTGAGGATGTGCATATCAGTGACCAAGAAATTAGTCTTCTAGAGAAAATATTACATACATGCACCAGGAAACATGCACCAGTATCTTTGCAGAATCACTGTAACAGCAAAAAACTGGAAACAACTCAAATGACCAACAGTAGAATGGGCAGACAAATTATAGGATATTTATAGAGTGCTTATTATACAGCTGTGGGAAGGTGGATATAAGGCTGAAGGGAGATTTTCAAAAAAAACTTAGAGACACTATAGCATATTTCAATGCTGTCAGTAAGGAGGGGAAGGTTGAAAATATAGAAGAGACAGGTGGAAGGGACATTTCTTTCTTTTTTTTTTTTTGGTGAGGAAGATTGTTGGCCCTGAGCTAACATCTGTTGCCAATCTTCTTCTATTTTTTTGTGTGTGGGATGCCACCACAGCAGGGCTTGATGAGCGGTGTGTAGGTCCGTGCCCAGGATGCAAACCTGTGAACCCTGGGCTGCCGAAGTGGAGTGTGCAAATTTAACCACTACGCCACTGGGCCAGCCCCTGGAAGGGAGATTTCTTCATCACACGTGAGGGAGGAAATAAGAATGGCTGTGTATTTATTCAACAAACATTTATTGTGTACCCACTGTACACAGGCCCTATTGTTGATACAAGGGATGCAGGTAGATGAGAAAATTGAGTGACAGGAATTTGATGGGATGTTTCTGTAAAGGCTTTCATTTTCCTTCCAAAGTAGCAGGTGAAGTCATCCCCTGAGAGGGAGGGAAAAGCTTGAGGCTCGAGGTTAAAGGAGTGTGAAGATTTAAAATTGTGTGGTGAACAAGAGAGCAAACTAATGAAGGAAACAAAGCATTGAGTTGGGCTGTGTTGAGAGTCCAGTTGAGGTTGGTGAATCTATGGCAGAATTCCCCATTGTGCATTTTCTCCAGCAATGCTCAGTGCAGGTATATTGTTCTAGGATTTTCTTTTCCCAACAGGTTGTGACAAAAGGATAACAGGGTAGAAGAATTGAGGATACTGGTAAGAGGTTGTTTGAAATAACAGACTATGGATGCTAGTGAGTTTGATTGCTAAATAAACTTCTGAAGCAGAGTTTATCATTTAAGCATACCCCGGAATCAAGTAATGTTGTTACATACATATTTGATGAGGAATACTGGTGTTTAAAACCACAAGTGCAGGGAATTTAATGCCCTATTGGAAACTGACCAATGAAAGACAGGCGATGGAAAGGGTGCTGCAGACACATTTTCTTCACTTCCTCCTGACTGTTTGGAGATGTAAACATTTCCACAAGTCCTGCAGTATCAAGTTATGTTTTTTTGTAAAACTACAGTCGTGTCAGTAATGAACTCCCTCCTATTTTCTTGTCTTCCTTCCCCAGTTCACTTTCCTTTTTATCTTATTCTTGCTTCCTTGGGGTTTCACTTCCTAATGAAATGGAGCTGGTAGGCTTTCTCAGGCTCTGTTTTTCAGGGCACTCAGAGGAAGACCAAAGAATTTCTCTGATGAATTTGGAGTTCTGGGTGGCAATTCAGGAAGTAGGGGAGGCAAGGAAGAGGTGAGATAGAAGTGGGAAGAACAATGATGAGGAGTAAAGAGGTAGGATGAGGCGAGGGCTGAAGGATTTTTAATAACTAGGATGTTTATTATTCAATTCAAGATGATCATGTTGCTTCAAAGTAAAGTCTTTTCTATCCCTTTCCTCCCCCCAAATGTGTAAAATTATATTACCTGCATATAGGTCTTAGCAGATTTTTTATTTTGTGAGCTGCAATAAACGACTGAGTTTCATATCTGGGTTAACACGACCTGAAAGAGAAAGGGTATTTCCAGACGGAAAGGTTATCTCTCAGCTTAACTAATTAAAAGGGCAAAACATTCGAAGCCAGAAGAACCAAGAAAATGCAAGACCTGGATAATTGTCAGAAAACGTGAGAAAAGTTTTATATTGACATAATCCATGGAATGAGATATTAGAGGAAATTTTATTCAGATATTAAGGTGTCTGGAGATTTCAATGACATTTGGGCTACATATAAAATACATACTTTGTCAAGCATGTTCCTCAGTAGAGGCTACTACGGCAATTTTATTGATTTTTAGCTATCTCTTTTTATGATTATATATATATCCATTTATATGCAGAAGCCTTTTTTGAAAAAAAGTGTATTTATTTTCTTTAATCAATGAGGGTTTATGCAACTATACGTTGATATTAAAATTATTATGGATGCTACTTCCAGATACGAGATTTTGCTGCTATGACTGTCAATACCTTGGAATTGCTACTTGAGACGCTTTATTCACTCCTGTGCACAGTTGTATTAGGCATATCACAAGCTCTTCACGAAAACTTTTATGTTCACAAGGCAATAAGTGGTAATGTCCATACTCATCAATTAAAGGTACCATGACTCTTTATTTTAAATAGAGTGGAAAAAAAAAGCATTATGTCTCCTAAAAATACTATCTTGTAAACGTTTGAAAAATTATTTACTCTTGTTCTGGTAGAAATTTCTATCTTTAAATTTATTAAACAAGCAGTAATTTTCAAGAATAAAACCACGTACATTTATTATGTATAGAAAAAATGACAAAAATCCTTCCAAAATCTTTCATAAGTCACGCTTTATGCATCTCAGTTAAGTTCACAGATACCTGGCATTTCCTAAATCAGAATAACAGCAAAAATTGCCTGTCATTGCTATAAAGATTCAAAATATTGCAAATAATCCACGTGAAACTAATATACCTCATTTTTATGTTTTGATTGAGAAAAGACTTCATAGTGACATTGCATTGACCTAAGGTCATAGACTCATGCAAATCAAATGTCAGTTTAAACTCTTACATTCATCTAGAAATCTATGTCATTTAGCAATGTGATTTACTCCTATCAGGAGGTAGGAAAACATCTTTTCACTTTTCACTGAGTATAACAGTATTACTCAACTTTTTAAAAAACCCTTTTTTAAAAGTGTCTTTTGATAAAACAGGAGCCCTATAATTTCCTTTAATGTTATTTAGTGAGGAAACAGTTTGGTGAGGTGAGTAGGGACGTAGATCCTCGAATCAGACACACTTGGTTTTGAATACCAGTGCTTATTAGATATGTGAGCTTACACTTCTACACTTGAGCTCCTCATCTTTTAAATGCAGATGCTAAGAATAGCTACTGCAAAGCATTGTTGTGACAAGTCAATGTTATAATACTTTTCCAGTGCTTAGTATATTGCCTGGAACACAGATCACATCTATGACTATTATCATCACTATTAGTGTTCAAAGAAAATGAAATATATTGATCAAAATGTAATTTTGATGAATATGAAAAAATGATCCAATGTAATTTTTTCAAACTGCATATTCTCCCAGGAACTCTGACACTCCCCTGCTTCTCTCTCGCCCTAACCCATATTCTCTCATGCTACACCAAGAATCTGTGGACTATAGTCTTAAGATTGAATCACATCCTGAAAATTACTCTCTTGTGATACTACTGTATAAACTTAGGACCCATTCACAATTTCCTTGTTTTTCCAAAGTTTACTCCTTTACATGGTATATATGGATGAAAATTTAGTTAATCTTGAAACTTGCTAGCCTAGAACTGATTGTAAGAATGCTGTTAAACTCTTTGCGCATCAACCCTTGAAACTGAAATATGCTTTTTAATACTTAATTACATAGTTAATAAACATAACACAACAAACCAGCACTGGCTGGTATCTCATGGCACATATCACAATAACACACCATTCAATTTAGAAAGAAGAAAATATTATTCTATTCTTCCAGTGGGTTGTATTAATCACAGACTACAGTAGCTTAACCAACTGTGAGTTCAGCTTCCTTGTGTAACAAGAAGTCTGGAGGTGCCAGTCTAAGCTGCTGCAGTTGCTTAGAGAACTCATCAGGCCAGGCTCCTTCTATCTTCCTGCTCTGCCATCCTCAGGGTATGGCCTTTTACCTCTTGGTCATAAGGTGGATGCTCCACCTCCGGATGTCATATGCATGGCTCCGATGGGAGGAAGAGAGCACAATGAAGAGGAAAAATGTGTTTTATTGGGAAAACAATAACTTTCCCTTAAGGTCCACCAGGGAGCTTCCTTTTGTATCTTGTAAATCTAGAATACATGGGGGCAATTCTAGCTTAAAGAGAGTCTTGGGGGAGAATTTCTTAATTGGACACATTGCTGACCCTAAAATTTGGGGAATCACCAAGACATGAATAAATATTAGGTGAATAAACAGACAGCAATATCTGCCACATGGTCAAAAAACTTTTACTTGACTTACAGAGATTAAAAAAAATTCTCACAGAAGGTGAGAATGAACTCTATGGTACTGGATTAGTGTCAGAGACTTCGGTATGAATTTCTATGTATGTATGTACGTATGTATGTATGTATGTATGTATCTACCTACCTATCTATCTATCCATCCATCCATCCATCATCTATCTACAGATGGAGAGATATAGAAATAATTATAAATGTATGGATATACATAGGTTAATATATATACGTTTGTTTCTTAGTTCTATTTGCTGAGAGGGCTTAGAAGCAGTGACACCCAACAGCAATGAACACACTGAGTGCCCAGATCTTGGTTTCTACATTTGCCATTTGCCATTGAAAGCAATTAAAGCTCCTTGGAAAAACGGTGGATTCTAGGGCTGGGCCAGAGTAAATATTGCATGAACCTGGAGCATCTTGGAATGCCAGAAGGTAAGGAAGTGCTTCAGAATACAAAAGAATGGGGGCATGGCGAAAAGTCACAGGAACAATTCTGAAAGAGATCCCAGTGGCCGAGCTGGATCAATTTGGGCAACTAAATAAATAATATAGTATTGTATTATAACCCGAAGTATAAAATACACATGAGTCCATATTGACATAATTTAATCATTGAATAAACAAATAGGGGAGAAGAGACAATCTTCCTTATAGAAAATTCCAAATAATGTATGCAGAGACACGCCCCTCTAGGAGGTGGTGCTTAATTCTCCCTCTTCTCCTCCACCTTCAGTGTGGGCTGGACATAGTGACCCCCTTCCGAAAAACAGTGAAAAGAAAAAATGGAAAAAATCGCAACATTACAGTGGAAAAACTTGGCAAGCACTATCTTAACCTAGTGATCAAAGTTGTCTTACCAGTGATAAGCCATATTGATATCATGCATCTCTGGTATGATGTGATGAGGACATTGCCACCTTTTAAGTATTCTACACAAAAGCCCCTAACTCCAGCCTAATCATGATAAAAACATCAGATGAAACCAAATTTGGGGACAAGCTACAAAATACATATTCCTCAAAACTTTCAAGGTCATGAGAAACAGAGAAAGTCTGAGAAACCGTCACAGACCAAAGGAGACTAAGGAGACATAAGGACTAAATGTGATGTGATATCCTCGATGGGAATCTTGGATAGAGAAAAACAGTGGAAAAATGGAATAAATGTTGGAATTTAGTTAAAAGTAATGTACCAATATTAGTTTCTAAATTTTGATAAATGCAACATGGTAATGAAAAATGTTAACATGAGGGGGAACTGGATGAAGGGTATAATGAAATTATCTATACTATCTTTGCAACTTTTCTGCAAATATAAAATTATCCCAGAATAAAAATTTTTTTAAATCCCCACATAGTTACAATTGGAAATGATAATAACCTGTTAATGTGACATTATAATGACAACATGAACTTATAACTAATGGTCTCCAAAGCATCTCAGGATGGATAAGCACAAATTGCTTTAGCTCCTTACTGTTAGTTATTGCATTAATACCAGACTAGTTCAGGTTCCAGATCCCAAGGAAACAGAAGCCCAAGAGTAGAAAGCAATTTAATTTGAACTTTTCACTAAACAGTATTTCTAATGAGACTTCTGGATGACTCTAACCTTTTCAAGGTCAAGTGAAAGCTGCCAGTAGGTGCAATTAGCCTTTCTGCCGTCTTCTTCAAAATTAGTATATTCATGGTTGAAGGCTTGGTTCACAAAAGAAACTTTTATCAAATCCTCTAAGTTATTTCTCCCCACAAAATCAGAATTACCTTGAAAAATCCCAACTAAAAATTGCTTCTACTTAAGAACACGCATTTTTAGAGCTGCAGCATTGGCAATCAGCTAAGATTAGTGTAGGAAATCAGTACATCAGAATTTTAATCTTGTTTTGCCACTCATTCTTTCAACGACCTTGAAAAACTTATTTAACATGTTCCTAGGCCACCAAAAGAGGTTGATGAAATTCTCTTGCTTAGAAAAAAAGAAACAATTATGGAGTCAGCAAAAAAGCAACTTAAAAGAAAAGTGTTAAATAAAAATATCTGTTGTGGAACAACATTGTTCCACTTTGCAGAGATCAAAGAGATATTTATTTTCTCTAGTTTCCTATTTATTAACAGCAAAGTTGGGTGGCAGTAATAATAAAACGTCATTCCTGCTGAGAAATAGAACAAAATACAGTGACGAATGAAATAAAATTAATGTTCGAAAACATCTCTCTCCCCCCCAAAACACACTCAAAATATCTTTTTTTCATATAGAGAAGTTCTTCTAGAAACCCAAGATGAATTTAAACATCCTTGGTTCCAATTAGCGTAACAGCTACCGAACTTCAACCTTTAAAACTTTCAGAAAATGAAAGTTCATCTTTTGACTCTGTCACTAAAAATTAAAAGAATCTCTTCAAAATATATCAGCATCCTTCTTTGAGTCTCTGATTTTGGATAAAATTTTGGGAGGTGTTTGAGTCCTCTGCCATCAAGGAAAGCAAGCATAAGAGTTATGCCTAAGAACTAGAACGTATAATTCAAAAGACCTGTGTAATTTTGGAGGAATACCCAGGCTTATTCATTACATATTTTGCCACCTCACAGAGGTCCACATGGGGGCACTCTTTTGCTGAGATTTTCTACACATTTTAAGGTAAAAACAGATTTTATGATAAGGGAATTTGGTAACACGAAATATATATATGTGTGTGTATATATATATTTATACACATGTTTAGCTTCTCATCATTTCAATTGTGTCATCCTAATCAGTTTTTTCCTTTGCCATCTTTCTCCAGGTAATTCTTTTTTTAATTTGTGGTTAAAATATACATAACATAAAATTTACCATTTCAAAAATTTTAAAGTGTACAGTTCAGTGGCATTAAGTACGTCCGCATTTTTGTGCAATCATCATCACTATCCATCTCCAGAACGTTTTCATCTTCCCACACTGAAACATTGTACCTCCTAAACAATCCCATTTCCCCCTCTCTCCAGCCCCTGGCAACCACCAGCTTTTCGGTCTCTATGAATTTGACTACTCTAGGTACCTCGTATAAGGTATAAGGATATACGTATAAGGAAACGTATAATATTTGTCCTTTTATGACTCGCTTATTTCTCTTTGTGTAATCCTTCAAAGTTCATACATGTTGTTCCAGATGATTCTTAAATGATCTTCCTATAACTTTACTAAGAACTTCCTATAGCCCAAAGCTTTAGAAAAAATGAGGTTAAATGAGGCCCATGTTATTGGCACTTCTATATTTGTTCCAGATCTTTATTTATCTGTTATCCATTTCTTCTCCATTTGTCTCCATCCCTCAACTTCCTAACTGACTCACCATTATTTGGTGAGTCAAATTCACAACTACCTTCTTTACTAAATTTGTCACAGAAATTCATGCCTTACTAGGGGCTTAAATTCTCACTTAAAGGGCTTATCATCCCACATTTGCAGTTGAACACAGTAGCAGCTTTTATATAAGGTCACAGATAGCAAAAAAAAGCAAAAATAATTGACTGTAAAATGCTTCCTGCTCCAGTATTAATGAAGACAAGTGGGGGAGGAGGGTGTCGCCACTGCCCAGATTAAGTGTGCTTGGAGAGTTCTTTCACTAACAGTGTATCCCTCTAAAAGAAAAATATGTAAATTTCTTCATTCAGGCAAGAGAAGAAAGTATCAACTGGGAAAATTTTAACCAGCTTAAGTTACATTAAGACTCTCTGGTCTTTATTATTATCATTTTCTTCTTCTTCATTGATGATGTTTCTAAAAACAAAACAACCACACAAATAATCAAACAATAAGATCCATAATGTCTTTCAGGGTTCACTGAATGATCAAGAAAATGAAAGAAATATTTTTGGAGTAGCAGATTATAATATTGTAAAGAGGTTGGCCTGAGAATACCATAGCCATCTTCTTACAGGAATCAGAGAGATTATGCCAGAAGAACCATGAAAGATCTGAAAGTGCAGCTATGTCCCCTGATTGCTTGATGCAGCCATGTTGGAGGAGGTCATTGAGAGGACGTGACTGCCATTTCACCATGAGCTGGACCCAGGCAATCAGAGGCTCCTTACCCCTCCCTTGTCCTTGGAATGTACATTCTACCCATTCTTCTCACACTAGGAGCTGCTTTAAGGGCACAGCCTTGAGAGAGCAATGTGTTGTTGAGACCATCGGGACTGTATGTGTGACTGGATCCCATTAAGGCCTCTATATACACTTTTTTTTGGTGAGGAAGATTGGCCCTGAGCTAACATCTGTTGCCAATCCTCCTCTTTTTGCTAGAGGAAGATTGTCGCTGAGCTAACGTCTGTGCCAGTCTTCCTCTATCTTGCACGTGGGACACTGCCACAGGGTGGCTTGATGAGCGGTGCCGTGTCTGCGCCTGGGATGGGAACCCACAAACCCTGGGCTGGTGAAGCAGAGTGAGTGAACTTAACCACTACGCCACAAGGCCGGCCCCTCTATAAACTTTTAAGATTCCGGTGGGCTGGTGCAGAGATCTACTCGTCTTGTGGCCACCCAGGACAAGCCTCAGAGGGAAGTTTCTGTGCTTATGAAAGCTGCCATCTACCAGTCTGGGGTGATCTCGCTTTTTCTTCAGTCTCTCTTTGCCCTCTGTGTAAAGGGACCAGTTTCAGATTTTGCCCAGGGAACCCCTGAGGTGATGAACCAGCAACCCACTTCTGATAACCTCTGTTTTTATGTGGATGGTAAAATGACACTTGGAAATCCTTTGAGAAAACATACCTGGTACCAGAGAGGTAAGCTAAAGGATAACTTGAGATCTCTTGAAGATTTATACCCATATTTACTGATCTTTGAGGTCGGAGAAGGAATGAGTCTCCCTTACTAAGCGAAGGAAAGATGATTGTAGAAGAAAATGTCCAGAACCCATGATTGTATCATCAATAAGCATGGCCAGGCCTAAGAGTAATACTCAAAATGATCTTTTTCAAAGAATCTACTTAAAGCTGTGAGCTATATGAGTCCCCCCGCCCCCTGCC
Source organism: Equus quagga (assembly GCF_021613505.1). Taxonomy (NCBI): domain Eukaryota; kingdom Metazoa; phylum Chordata; class Mammalia; order Perissodactyla; family Equidae; genus Equus; species Equus quagga. Next base: position 26,474,062 of record NC_060267.1, on the reverse strand, counting down.
CTGTGTTTTTTGTTATTTTTGGGGAGGGGCAAAACCTGCCTTGGTCTTTTTTGAGAATCCTGATCTTTGATAGAATACTTTCTGAAATCTTTTCCACACTACCTCCCCACCCCCGCAGTTATTCTGGCTGAGATTAATAGCCTAACCAAAAATAAGCTCTTCCAAATGATACATCTAGTTGATTATTGATCTCCTAGATCAAAAAAGTATAATTAGTGATAATTAATCATGGGAGCTTTTCTTTAAATGAATGTTTAAACCATGGCTCAAGGCTCAAATTAGGCAGGGTTCCTCATACTTCATTAATTTTTATTTTTTGTATATATATATTTTTTTACTTCTATAAAAAAGGCTAGAGTATGGTTTAAAGGCTCAAATGAGGATTTTAGATGGAAATAAAAACTGTTATTTCCTAAGCTCCATATTACATGTGGTTACTGTTCTGGGCCAGTTGAATTTCCAAAGGTAGGGAAGAGAGAATTTTAAGGGGACTGAATAGTTGGTGATCCAGATATAGCTTTAAATTTTGGAAGTTTATTTGACTTTACAGTTCCATTGATTGTAGGATGTTCCCTTCTTTTGAAGATATCAATAAATTACTTTGGGCCTTGACAGGTTTAGATTTTCTGGACCATTGAATAATAATAATAATTGCTAACATGTACTTATAGAAGGAGCAATTACATGAATATGATGGGGATTGTCTTGTGTACTCTTCAAAATGACCCAGCATCGTGGAAACTGAAGTCCCTAAAGGTTAGCTTGGTAGCTTCCATATAATTGGAGAACGAGGTTACAAGCCGAAGAGTCTCACTCCATACCAGTACTGTGCTCTTAAAATACAGCATCGTGCCATGTCCTTGGAAGAACCCTTAATTTAAGCGAAAGATTTTTACTCATCCTATTTTTCGCAGCGAGATAGCTGTTTTATGACCTTGGGCAAGGCACTTGACCTGAATTCTGGTATGTAAAATAAGGGTGTTGATTTAAATGATTTCTCAAGTCTCTTTTCCTTTCTTTTGGCAAGGGGGAGTCCTCCTGCTGAGTGAAGTCATTTTCCTTTCAATGGCTGGCAGAGTGGCTTTGGCTCACTCGTACGTAATTCACAGTTTAGCAGAGCCAGTAGACTACAGTGTCTGTTTCACTCCACCAGCCAAGAAGGAGCAGGTGGCTGTCGATTTGTGATGTTCTGGGGGAAGCTATTTGTCTGTGATAACCCAGATAACTCTGGATACTTGCAATGACAGCTCTCCCTGAGCACATGATATGTTTAGATGCTGATCGCTGCCTCACCTGTGAGCACTTCAGTCCTTGTTTTACACACAAGCGTGGTGAATATAAAACTGGAGGTAAATAAAAAAACAACTGAATCAGCAACCTGGAATCTTACCTTCTCTCTTTCTGGATAAACACCGTTGTTAGCTGAAAATGCTCCACTAATTTTCTGCAGCTTTAAAATAGAAAAGGTAGGATGGAGATGCTTGATAATGTGGTTGCTATGCAACCACTTTACAATTATATAGGTTCCCACCACACTAGGTGATATGGAGGGGGTGATAAACCAAGCTCATGCAGTGAGCACACAGATGATAATTTTCTTGTGACAGAGCAGAGTCTGAGAGCTCGAGTTGGGGACTATATGGGTAAGAAAGAAATGCCACAAATGAGAAAGGCCTCCATTTATAGCAAGAACATGGGGATCATATTACACAGTTGGATGGGCAGAAGCTCAACAGAAATGGCCTTAGCTTCAAGGCAGGGAGAAACACACATTGGTCCTTTGAAGCGGGATTTGCTCTAACCAAATTTCAGGGAAGATGAAAACCAAAAAAAAGGAAACAAAGTATCATATGCTTTACTCTTATTTAATAAGCCTTGCCTAATTTAATCTTTACAGCAATTTTGTAAGGTAGGTGGTAATCTAATCACATAAATGAGAAAATGGAAATTTAAGAGATTTTCAGCAACTTGCTCAAGGTCACATTATAATTGAGAGTAAATCTGGGATATGAACACAAAACTTTTAGTTCAAGTCCAATATTTCTCTCATTACATTGTACTTGGTGGGTTATCATTCACGCTTATTATTTCTTTCATATTATTGGTGTTCTCTTGTATGAATTCCACAGAGAAGACTATTGTGTTGTGAATTTTCTTTTTAATTTGTACTGAATATCAGGAATTTAACTCTGACGGTTTCTGGTGGGCTTACTGAATTTCAGAACAGATTGATTTTATTGCATATACTGCATTCTGTTGCTTATGTAATTTTCTCAAAGTATCACATTAACTTAAATAGGGAAATTGTGCATAGTCCAAGAAATAAGACAGTTACTTAAAGTTCTCTTTACAATTTAGCCAATCCAATCTCTGACTCATGGGTCGAAAGCCAAGAACACATGTCGCCACTGCGGGAGTTCTCGCTGTCTCTGCATATAGCCTGGCTAAGGGGCACGTGGAGATTTCTTTTGGAAGGTGTGGTGTTATGCTCTCTGAAGTTAGAATGAAAGAAGGAACGTGATTATTTAACATCATAGAGCTAGAGCTAGATAAATATGATGTCACATAGAACATAATATGCTCTAATCTAGTATCACAATAATAATGAGGATGATAGTTTTTCACATTGTGTAATGTCTATAAGGCTTTCATATACCCCAACTCAGGTCATTCTCACTAGCACCCAGTGAGGTGAACAGAGCATATTTATTGCCCCTTTTCCGCGATATTCCCCCATTTTATAGAGAATTCAAATAATCAAGGGAAACAAGGCTTAGAGACATTAGGTGTCTTACCTGAGGTCTCAGAGGTGCAAGAGGGTGAGTCAGCAATCAGCTTTATCTTCTGATTTTCCCTTGTCCCTTTGCTGTTAGAATCACTGGTGACCTTGCCATCGACCTTCATTCTTCTCATTTCTCACCTACAACTTACCTCTCCAGGGTATTCTTTGTATTTTTGTTGTAGGGAACCTGGGCAAATGATACTAAATTTATAGTTGCCTGAAACTAGATTAAGTAGGTTACATTTTTTAAATGAACCATACGCAAAGAAGCATAGACTTCCGTGTCAATTTCAAACTTTTGAATGTGACTTTCAGCAAAATCCTGGATGAGAATTCTCACATAGAACTCAAAAGAGTTACAAAGTAATTATTCTATAACTGTCCAACTCAATTCAGCAAACCACATATTGAGTGCAAATTTACATGCAAATCACAGTATTAGGTACTGTGGGAGATAAATGAAACAAATAAATAAAATATTGTCTCTTCCCTTCAGTGGTTTATCGTTTATGGGGAAGAGAAGCCCACTCTTTCTTTTATTTTCTATTCTTTAGTCCCTCTGTTGTTCCATTAAGGTCTAAAGGAACTCATAATAATAAACTTTAATAAAATAAGGTCCCAAGTCCTGTGGGTTTCTAACGTTACTCCCTCTTTTTAAAAAAATAACCTAATATAATATTTTTTGTTACCAAGTGACTTCTGTCTATAGGATATTTGGCTCCCACCACACCCATAATATTTCTTGAGAATTCACAGGGAATATTTAAACGTCTTGATGAACACCTATCTGTTTTTCCTAACTCTTGCTCAAGGTTCTTTCCTCAGTCACTTCTGACAGCCTCATCATTGCTGCTTCTACAAGATATTCCAAATGTCTTCAATTCACTTTATTCTAAAACAGTGCCAATGCAATGCTGATCAGTTGCAAATTGCCACAGTAAGGATGGGTAACAAACAACCAAAAAACCTTTGTGGCGTACAACAATGTATGTTTTCTGCTCACGTGTCCTGAGTGGTCAGCTAAGTGCCTTTGCTGATCTCGTTTGGTCTTGCTCTCATGTCTAGGAGTGAACTGGCTGTCACCTGATTTAGTAGGACCTCGCTTGTGACAACTGGGAAGGCTTGCCTGTGCTTTACGTGGCTCTCCTCTTCCTGCAGGCTAGCTTGCACATGTTCCCATGGCGGTGGAAAGGGGCTAGAGCAGGCAAGTGTACTCTTGCAGGTGCTTTTTATGATCTGCTTGCATCATGTTATCTAACCTCCCATTGCCCAAAGCCAGTCACGTGGCCAAGCCCAGTTCAGACCACAAAAGGACATGCATATGATGATAAATTCAGAAAAAGCATAAGGTAATTAAAGACATTGAGAAGACAGCATTTCTGTCATTTTGAAAAACCTACCACAGGGCAAGAAAAAGTGAGAATTACAGTTAGGAAGGCAGTTACCACTCGAATAACTTAAGTTTTTCATTTCCAAAAAGTAATTATTTGTAAGCTATCTGACGTGATATAGATGAGTTCAAATGATGTGTTTCAGTTTTAGAAAAGGCCTAAAGCGATTTTTTTTGAACTTAAAAAATAACTCTAATGCAATATGTTTATTTTTAATATCCAAAATTAGGAGAAGAGGTGGCTGGTTTTGTTTTGTTTTCTTTTCTCTTATTTTCTTTTTGTTATTGTTGTTTTTTAAAGATCGGTTAAGAATTAGACCTAGGAGTGGCTATGAATTATATTGTGTTCAGCTTATTAACTCTTCTAATAGAAGGCTGGAGTTGCATATTGTATGTATGTTGAAAAATCCTTATAATTTGTCCTTTAGAATTTTAAGTTAGATTTAGGAAATGCCCATAAAAAGCAAAATTAAACCACATTTAGGGAAAAACATTAAAATATTTATTTCCAAAACACTATGTCTTTCATTAGAAAAAAAAGATATGTGGCCCTTTTCTTCTTCTCACTAAGAGGAAAAAAGTTTCTATCATCACTTGTACATAAAAAACATTTCTGTTCTAGCACCCATTTTTCTTCATTTTTACTTTGAAAATTTGTTGCTTAGTAGCTATTATAATAGTCATGACATTTATAAAGGAATTGAGAACATTTTCTATTCTTAATTTTATTGAAGTAAATTCTGATTTGAAAAATAATTTTAAGAAAACATCATAGAAGAAAATCATCTCCAGTATAACTCATTTATTCCTTTGTTGAATATTTGAAAGTTTTGTAAGATGGAAAATCAGAAATGAAACAAGAAAACTATTTCCTCAAACAGGAGAAACCAGGTTATAGCAATGCTGTTCTCGGTTCCGTGCTAGTTTTCCTGAGGATACAGAGTGATTAATATTCCCTGAACATCAATAATGTCTATTTGATTAAAAATAATTTACATATTTATTATAAAACATGAAATAAGACAGTGGACATAAAGTGCCCAGTGATGGACACTACTAGTGATTTATATTTTTTAGACATTTTTCATAGACCCATTTTATCTTTACTGTAGAGAATTTAGGAAATACCAACAAGACATAAGAAAATAAAGAATCGCCTGGAATCTCTCATCAGGGAGCAGAAATACATCCTTCCAGTTGTTTCTAGGCATATATTCACATGTTCCTCCATACACATCTTTACAGGAGTGGAATCATGTGCTAGTTTGCAACCTTCTTTTTTCACTTTATAATATTCCTTCTTTTTTCACTTTATAATATTTTTGTGAATATTTTCTATATTATTACGTGTTTCTCTGCTATGTAATTTTAATTGTAGCATAGTCTCTACTTCATGGATGTACCATAATTTTTAAACAATTGTTGGACTTTTAGATTTGCATTTTCCCCTATTAAGAACAAATTTATGATCAACATTTCTTTAGCTAAATGAAATTGCTGAGAGTTCTGAGGCCAGCTTGTTTCTTGTTTCACCTTAAAATCTACCCCATTTTGTTGCTTATGGTTGTTGTAGTTCTGTCGGTCTTGTTTTGTTTTGGTTCTGCTTTGTTTTTCTTTAGTTTGCTGAAATAGGTCCAAGAACATTTTATTGAGTTTTGCACATAAAGTGGCAGTACCTCTTTTCTACACTCTCAGTTCTCTCTGACCCTCAGGGAAATTTTCTTCAGCTGTACATTGAATTACTGCTGCTGTGGCATTTGCTCTGTTCTCTCTTTTAGAAACAGGAGCATCCACATGCTCCTTGTCATCCATATCTGTCATCTTCTGAACTTCTCGAGCTTGTGCTCTATGGCCATGTTGCATAAATACCACATGTGGTGTTTGGATGAGGAGCAGTGGAGGTGGGTAGAAATACACAATCTCAGACCCCACACTTCCCTATCGGAATCTGGAGTTTCACAAGAAGCTCAGGTGATTCCCGTGTACACGAAAGTGTGAGAAACACTACTCTAAATCACTGATTATATTTTCTTCAATATAAATCCTGCTGTTTCTGGCCTTTAGTGCAGATTTTAATTGAGTTGTTATATTTTGGGCTTCCTTGCAGAAACTTTCTAACCTGTGCATTAGTCTGCTCAAGCTGCCACAACAGAATACCACAGACTGAGTGACATAGACAACAGAAATTTATTTCCTCATAGTTCTGGAGGCTAGAAATCTGAGATCAAGATGGCAGCACGGTTGGCGTTCTGATGAGGCCTCTCTTTCTGGCTGGTAGACAGCCTCCTTCTCACTGTGTCCTCACGTGGCCATGCACACAGAGTCAGAGCAAGTTTGCCAGTGTCTCTTCTTATGAGGATACAAAACCTATCAGATCAGGACCCCATCCTTATGACCTAGTTTAACCTTAATTACTTCCTCAGAGGCCCCATCTCCACATGCAGCCACACTGGGTGTTAGGTCTTTGACATATGAATTTTGGGAGGACACATATGTTCAGTCCATAGCACTCAGCATTTTCCCTTTTCGTCTTACTGTATTAACCTTCTCTTTACTCCTCATGCTATTACTTTTTCATCTCATAGTGTTGTTTTTGGTTTCTCTGTTATTTTTCTCTGACTCTTCGTAGAAGCCATGAATCCTTTGGTGATAATACCAACTTATTGAAATTTTTTCTAGGATCTTATATTCTTAGAAATATTTTTCCTGTAAATATTTTAGTTCCCACTCTTTCTTGTCAAGCAAAATTCACCCCCTTCCTCCCGGAGGGTTAATCTTTTTTGTGTGTGTCTTAGTAATTCCCATCCAAAGAGATTCAGTCCTAAGTCTCAGTGTTTGTCAATAGATCAGAGAATTAACGGCTAAGGTCCCTCTCCTGTAAACTTTCCAGATCTCTAGCTGAAATGCAGACTGATATGCTCAGATCTATATCCTTTCCAGTTTCTTGCTGGCTTTCACAAAACGTTTTGATTGTCTTCTGAGGTAGTTTAATTCCCTACACCACTGGTTCTTTGATACTTTGAACTAATGGGATACATGAAGAATTTTTGCCTCCAGATCTTTTTTTCCCCCTGTATCTCTGATGATAATTCTTTACTTTTGGAACTGGGACATTCTTTAAATCAAAGAGCTACAACCAACTGCTCCTACATGCTGGCAGTTTCTCCTTTGTGTACAGGTGGGAAGCAAACAGGGATGGAGCTGGGCTTGACTCCTCTCTGCCGTGTTAGAAAGGAGCTCCAGGAAGTAGTTTGGCTGCTGATCTTACACACAGAGGGGCAGGTATAAAGCACTTTCTAGGTTTTTACAAGTTCTCTCTCTTAAATAAAATAAAGTCTATATATGAGGCAAAATTTAAAGCGCTTTCTCCTAATCCTTTGCCACCAGGTTTATCGTGTCAGACTTTACTATATAATTCCAGTACAAAGTGGGCCAACAATATTAGGTTTCAATATTGTGAGTTTTCATGTGCTTTTCTGTGTTCTTCTTGGCATTTAAAAGGGAAATTGAGTGAAGCTGCCTTCAAGTTATTAATTAATTCCTATTTTGAACCAATAATCTCAATGCTTTTAGTTTATTTCATGTTTCATCCAGGGAAAGGTCAGGGCTTCCTTTACAAGATTGAAAAATGTCTCCCAAATTGCTTAAGGTGTTTGCTTTGTAATCCTTGGCACCTTCCCAATTTATTCCAAAATATTTTGCCTTTTTGGCCTTGCATCACATCCTTACTTCGTAGTTGAAAATCTTACTTTGTATCTCCCCTACATCACCTACAAAATTCAAGCTAAACTGATTGAATTTTGTGCCAATAAAAGCAAATAAGAAAGCATTAGTGTCAAAATACAAAATTAAAATATGAATGTTTTCATTCTTTAAAGAATACAAAATTGTCTTTTTAAAATAAATATGCATTCATGTTAAAGTAAATTACTCTAGGACAACAACTTACATCAATTTTCTCTTTCAATACAACTGACATATCATAAACTAACCTCTGATTAATTGATCACAAGGCCATATTCTCAGTTGGTTTCTACTCATGATGTTGGAATTTTTCACAGGAAGATAGAAATTGGGGAGCAGCTAATCATTCTTTCTAGATTTATAATGTATGAATGAATAAATAAAGCTTGGGAAGAAAAGGCCAGAATATTCAGAGCTAAGCTCTCATTAAGGAAACAAATAGATTTACTCTAAGAATAGGAAGATAAAAGGGCGGAGCTGTAATACAAGACAAATGATGGAAATACTTACACATACTTATGAAATCATGCTTTTTAAAAAGAATTGTTTTATTTGGGTGAGGAAGGAAGTTATCTCTATAAAAAAAAAAGCTATTCCACTTGGAAGGAGGAGAGTATAAATAGAGAAAAAAGATTTCGATTTATTTCAACTATGTTGTAGCGCTCACAGGCTGGGTGTTTTACTTGAATGGACTCCTGGCCTTGAACTGATGATACGGTTAAAAGAATTAACAAAAAGAGAAAGAAAGAGAATAAAGGGGAAATTTTTTTCCTGCTTTTTTTCTCCTATTTGGACTTAATTTTTAAAAAAGCACAATAAATTGCTCCAAATCAGACGTGTGAACCACCGGAACTAATATATTTCGTCAAAATTTTCATAGTTTTACTGAACATATCAGTAATCTTTCATTTGAACAGTCACATTATTTATAATCAATTTTGCTACATTTATTGAATTATTCATAATCTATCATCAAATAAAATGTGAAGAACCATCTAATGTACAAAACTTATTTGGCAGTGTTTGGTAAATTTCTTTATAGATGCCCCACTGAAATATATGAAAAAATCACTTTGATTGCAAAACTATTTAAAAATACAATCTTTTGTTATTTATGGCAATGGATATGGTCTGTGACGCATCTTGTCTCTATTCTGTCTGATTAACTCTCAGATCTGCTTCTTTCAAACTTCTATTTGACTTTTGAGTTTCTCCCTCCTCTCTCCCTCACTCTCTCCCTCTTTCTTTTTTAAGAAAAAGGAAGCTGAACATTACCAATAATGATAAAACAGTGAAGAAAGGGTGAGATCCATAGGTAATTTTTTTAAGTTAAAAAATGGTGATATTGGGGCCTGGCCCTATGGCCAAGTGGTTAGGCTTGCATGCTCCACTTTAGCCACCTGGGGTTCACTGGTTCGGATCCTGGGCACATACCTACACACAGTTCATCAAGCCTTCCTGTGGCAGCATTCCACATAGAAGAACTAGAATGACTTACAACTAGGATATACAACTATGTCCTGAGCTGTGGGGGGGAAAAAAAAAAAGGAAGCTTGGCAAGAGATGTTTTCTCAGGGCCAATCTTCCTCACCAAAAAAGAAAAAAAAGGTAATATTTATTCTTTATTGTCTCTATAGGATAAAATAACTTAAATCCTTATAAATCTATGTAAATTTACAATTACCTGTATCCTAAGATGACACACACAGAAGTAGATTTGAAATTAATTGTATGTGGCTTACTCCTCACTCCATATCCTCCCCTACTCTCCATGTTTCATTAGAGCTAAATTTTTTAAAAGATAGAAATAATATATTCTTCAAAGTTAAGTTTTCCTTAAGTCAAAGAACTCAAAAGGCAAAAAATGAAGATAATAATCCCTCTTCCCAACGACCAGGCTCTGTTTCATTTCCTAGAGGCAACCACCCTCAACGATTTGTTTTTGTTCTTTCTGTGGTTACATTTACACCTATATATGGTGATCATTTGCCTCAATTCCTTGCTGCATTTATCTGCTGTGAGGTATGAGGAATTTAGTTCACTTGCACTTCCACTTTCCAAATTATTATTTATGGTATCAATATTAGTTCTCCTGGAAATAATACACTTGAACTTCCTATTTATACTGACTTACGCACTATCTACCACCTTCTGCCATGATCCTTTACTTATTATTTTACATTTTCAAGAATTATAATGATTACATTTTTACGGTAGCTATAATTATTATTCATATAGTCACATTATAAGTGTTGCTTATTTGGCTTCAATTTGTATGAGCAACGTATGTACAAAGCTTGGAAGAATTAATTCACTGTAGAACTTATAATGTAGTGTGATTGGAGTCAAAGACAAGAGAAAATCTAATCTAGTTCATTTAAATTTTGCCATTTGAGGGAAAATATCCAAGTGTCTGAATATAATGGATCCGCTTTTAATATTTTCCAGCTTCCTTCACTTCTTTTGAGTCATTCTCAGGGGTTGGTGTTTCTTGGGCATTGCTTTGTTTTGTTTTGGAGTTAGATATTTTATTTTTCTCCAGTCCAGCCTGGATTATTTTCGTTTATGGTATATGGGCAGTCTGTTCTCTAAGTTTTTTGCGTGTAAAAAAATCTTGAATTTTTGCTCATATCTGATTGATAATTTGGATGAATAGAAAATTCTAGGTTTAAATAATTTTTCTCAGAATCTTTTTGATAGCATACTTCGAAGAACCCTAGCCTCTTAGTTCTTTTACTTCCCCAGTGATCTTGTCCTCCACATCATGCCAATCACCCACTTCCATGATCTCAGCTCAGACATTGTCACTACCAACTCTTCTCTATCATAGTCTCCGACATCCTGCTCTCCTACCGCCACTATCTTTCCAGCTGAAAGTATGAACCCCAAATTCCTCAACCCCAATGGACCTCCACTCCCTTGATTCTACCAACTTTTTATGGTCCATCATTTCTGTCTTGTCCTCCCTTCTTATTACTCATTCTAGGTTCCATGATCTATGATAATATATCCCTTGCTTTGCTTTCTCTCCAGTTACTTCTGGCAAAATCCTGACTATAGTTCAAATTGAACTCTCTTTCTATTCGTTGCCTGTCCCAAAGCAGCTGAATGTGGCTGGAGAAAACTGTATAATCATTCTGATTATTGTCACTTTAAATTCATGACCCCTAGTTCCAAGGGGGCCTCTGTCTGGCACTGCAGTCTACTACATTTCCCTAGGTAACTACCTCCTACTCTTACATTCTCCAAAACAACTCTTTCTCTACTTTGTTTCTCTTTATAAACTTTCAACTCCCTCTGTATGCCCCACTTTCAGGTGGTGACTGCTGATGACGCTTTCCCCCTATTTTTCAGCACTGTTGGGTTTTATTCTTTTGAAATCTTCCCTTACATCTCTTCTCAGATTGAGAGAGAGAGAGAGAGAGAGGGAATAGATGGATATACCATTCTCTTCTACTCAATATTTTATCTCCCTATTAATTTTCATTTGTTTCACAGTTTATTTTCTTATGAAAACTATTCACATTATATTTTTTTGCCATATCTTTTCAGGGCACAACATGTAATATTTTTATAAAATCCCTGATTTTACTTTATGAGTACAATGGGAAATACTGGATCCAAGACTCCTAAACAAACAAACACAAAGGACTATAGATGCTTCCTTTTTTTTATTCACCAAACATTTATTGAGTGCCAACCAAGTTAAGACATAATGCAAACTCTGAGGCTGTAGAGATGAATGAACAATAACAACAAACTGTCCCAAATCTCAAAGCCCAGTAAGAATCTCACAATCTAGTACATCAAAGCATTTGTGCTTAACCACTATTGTAGTGATGGTGAGAGTAGGAAAGGCTTATATGTGGAATAGCAATAAAATTATGAGAAAGGTTTTTAAGAATATACAGGGTTGTTGAGTAAGTGTGTTGAGAAAATTTAGGGAAATACTTGAGAATGAGATAAGTGATCTATTACTAGAATTTTTTTTCCCTTTTTCTCCCCAAAGCACCCAGGTACATAGCTGTATATTCTTCGTTGTGGGTCCTTCTAGTTGTGGCATGTGGGACACTGCCTCAGCGTGGTTTGACGAGCAGTGCCATGTCCACGCCCAGGATTCGAACCAACGAAACACTGGGCTGCCTGCAGCGGAGCGTGTGAACTTAACCACTTGGCCATTGGGCCAGCCCCCTATGACGAGAATTTTAGGTTTATATCAAATATTCTTGAAAAGAAGTAAGGGATAAAGTAAGTGATGCTGTAGTGGTTTAAAAACATGTCCACACATTTTTGACACCTCTGCCTTCAAAAGGTGGTGTCTAATTTCCCTTCCCTTGAGTGTGAGCCAGACTTAATGATGGGCTTCTGGCAGCTAGAATGTGGTGGAAGTGACAGTGTGTGACTTCTGAGTGTAGGTTAGATATTGAAGATGGGGCTTTGTTCTCTCTTGGATCATTTGCTGTGGGAAAGCCAGCCACCTGCTATGTCATGAGGACACTAAAGAAGCTTGTGGATAGGCTCGCATTGGGAGGAATTGAGCCTGCCAAAAACCAGCAACAACTTGGCAGCCATGTGAGTGAGCCACCTTGGAAATGGAACCTCCAGCCCAGTCAAGCCTTCAGATGACAGCAGCCCCTGTCATCTCTGATTGCAACCTCATAAGAGACCCCACACCAGAAGTGCCCAGATAATCTGTTCTCAAGTTTCCTGACCCACAGGAACTGTGAGGAGAATACCTGTTTATTGTTTTAAGTTACTCAATTTTGGGCTAATTTGCTATGCTGCAATAAATAACTAAATGCAAATTGACGTATATTAAATCAGGAATTGAAGGAGAGAAATAAAAATCAAATTCTAGTACCCAGACAGGAAATTCTGGAAGCTTATGATGCTAGTTATTTTTTACATCATAATATAATTGCTTTATTATTTTTTTCTGTGCAAAATTGGTTATGCAAAAACCCAACTCAACTGTTGGTGAAAGAAAAATAGAATTTTCATTTAAAAAGAAAAGCACAATTTTATCACAGATTCTAGATAAAAATAGATTTTATAATTTCTTCTGAGTACCTCCCTGCAGCTTTTTTTTGTTAGCTTATCTTAATTTACCCTCCTATTAGATGATTAAACTGCTAACTAAAAGGTATTTCAGAATACAATCGCCATAAGAGAGCTTTGACTTATTGCATAATGGATAGACTTATTTGCTGTCTGTACAATGTACCTACTATGAAATGTAATTGTTTGCGTGATTAGGATTTGTGTAGTTTTCCTTACAAATAGCTGTAGAGGTGTAGGTAGAAGCTTGATTCCAAAATTACACTCCCCATAATTCATCTCTTCCCAACTAAGAAAACTGCTTAGTGTACTCAAGTGTATACGAAAATATCAGAACATGGACATTTGCCAGGACTTGTGGTTTTCTAAAGGACTTGGGCAACAGCCAGCTTCAGTTTTGTAATAAAGCACATGGATTTTTCTTTTAAAGGGACATTTGTACAAGAAAGAGGTTTAAAGAATTTCTTTGATCTGAGAAATGGCACATGCCTTCGTAGGTGGTTGTTATATTTTCAATAGACTAATGAGCAAATATCCTTTATTACTTAGGATTCCCACAAAAAGTAAAAAAGAATTCTCTGAGGAGGTTTTAGGTACGTTATTAAAAAAGTCATTGTAAGAAGAACATGAAATAAAAAGAACAACTAGTTGAAATATCTGCATTAAGAAAACACAAAGAATGCTGCTTAATAATTGTAAAATTTGAATTTGATCATTCTTCCTTTAGATAATTTAAATAATGATTTCATATAAATATGTATAAGTATAGGTATATCTCATGGAAACAATGTCACGGACAAGTCAAGTATGAAAGACAAGTAGTCGTTCTAGAAACAGTAGCAACATGAAACAAAAATAAAGGCAGTCTGGTTGCCGGAACTAAAAGAAGCACAAGCATTCCCTGGGAGAAATTGTTGAAAAAGATAATGAGATATCCCCATATCCAATTGTTTTAAAGGATGGTGCTCAGAGAAGGAGGCCAAATTTATTTGTGCCTAGATCAAAAAGTATGACGGGGTCCTTCAAAAAATCAAACAAGGTTTGTAAAGGCAATATTATGGGATGGTTAAGACAGTGGCCTCTGGAGCCACAAGCCAGGTCTGAACATCGACTGTTGTTGTTGTCTTTTGTCTCAGTGCCTTAGCTTCTTGATCTATAAAACAAGAATAAGAATGTGATCTCACAGGATTATTGAAAGGATTAAGTGAGGGAAAAAGTACGAAGACCTTAGACTAGTACCTGAGCACATATATATATGTGCTCTATGAGATATTATTATTATTAACATTAACAACTATAATAACAATACAAGAGGCAAGCTCTCAAGGAACAAACTAGAACGACTTTCCTGAAGGAAGCTAGATCCAAAAACCTATTGAGAGCTGTCCTCTCTTGGGGGACACATGAGAGATTTAGGGTTGGATTAATCAATTCCTGAGGGATTAAAGGAGCTGATCCATTGCAAGGGAAGGTAGCCCAGGCCAAGGGCACCAGAGAGACCCCTAGGCCGAGACTGAAGAGAAAACGAAATTAGAAAGAAAAGACTATTGAGCTTTAATTTCTTTGAACTTAAATTTAAAAACTGAAGGAAACTTTACTTTTGGATGTTAATTTCTTTCTGGTAATTTAACAAAGGGAGTAGGAGGTTCATTTTCAAAACTGGAGCTGAGGATATTATTTTAGTTCACAACCAATCTCTGGTGAGTATTTTAAGACTAGTGGCTGAGTGAATTTTGAGATGGGAAATAGGAAAGAAAATGAATTTTTGGCTTAGGGTGTGCCATGTCTGTAGAGTTAAATAATTAACATCTCATCTGACCAATTTCAGAGATCACTGGGGCCCATTGCTGAACTCCCCAGTTCACTGGTCCAGGGAGACACGGTGGAAAGGCTTTTGTAGAGGTTTTATCAAACATTCACAGAAGCAGAAATGCAGGAAACAGAGAAGTTCTCACTCTCCAATATTTTATCCTCTCCTATCTCATTGGGCAAAAGTCTCTTTCATCCGTCTGAGGGAGAGTTGGAAGGCAAGGAACACTTCCAGGCTTTTTCCTCCAACCTATTCTTTGTTCCTCCCTGTATTAGTTTTTTAGGGCTGTTGTAACAAAGTACCACAAAGTGACTGTCTTAAGACAACAAAAAGTTATTCTTTCACATTTCCGGATGCTCTAATTCTGAAATCAAGGAGTTGGTGGGACCATGCTCCTTTCTGAAGGCTCTAGAGAAGGTTCCTTCTTTGCTTCTTCCTAGCTTCTGGTGACTGGGGACAAACCTTGGCATCACTCCGATCTCTGCCTCCATCTTCACACCTTCCCTCTGCTGTGTCTCCGTGACGAAATTTCTGTCTTCTTATAAGGACACTAGTCATTGGAATAGGGCCCACTCTCATCCAGTATTACTTGATTTCAAATTGAGTATATCTGCAAAGACCCTATTTCCAAATAAGACCCCATTCACAGGAACCAGGAGTTAGGACTTGAACCTATCTTTTGGGGGGATACAATTCAACCCATAACCATCCTTAAGTGAGGAGATGGTAATTCTGGTTACTTAGAACTTGACATTCATTGGTGAACCTTTAATATAGGGCAGGTTCTTTTTGCCTTAAGATTGAGATTTGAAGATATTCCACACTCATTTATTTCTTGCATTGGCGCGAGTGGCTCTACTGTGCTTCATTTGCCGAATGGTATTTATACCTGCTAGGCCTACCCAGGCAGGAGAGAGAATCACTGTCTCTGACTTAGTTATAACCTTTCCTGCAGTTTGGTGAGTAATTTAGGTTGAGCCTGCACAGTAGAATCAGCTGCATTCAACTCAGAGGAGAGAATAGGGAATAGCAATTTAGCTACAGATCTAAACTACATTCTCCAGTACAGTTTGCCAGAAGCACCAAATTTAGAGGGATTAAAGCATGCTTGTCCAGTTTAATCAATCAATACTTCATTTCCCATCTAGGTTGTGACCTTGCGTATGTTCCAGTACTCAGTAACTGTATCTCACTCAAGCTGGTTTCTATCTTAGTTCTGCTGCATCTCTTCTCTAGAAATTCTAATATGACGGCATGGCCACCAAAAAGTCTATTTCATGGTCTATTTGGTCAGCCTTGCCTATATGGGGATTAATACTTCTAAAGAGGAAAGACAAAAGCTATGCTTGGAGAGTATCCCAGGTGGGCAGAGAGCTCACTTGAGTAAGGAGAATAGAATGAAACACACAGATGTATGATTATATATAATGTGTATTATAACATAATGTATTATAGTATATAATATATATAATGTGTATCATAATATACATTAGATCTATATATTAAACATACATTTATATGCATATGTATATATACATATACACACATACATAACTAGGTAATGTCAGATAGTGAGAAATGCTATGAAGAACAATAAAGCAGAGAAAGGCTACAGAGAGTGCTTAAGGAGCACTGTTTTGGAAAAAGTGATCAAGGAAGCACTCATAGAGAAAGTGAGATTTGAACAGAGATCTGAATATGGTGAATTAGCCAGCCACGGTAAGATCTGGAGGAAGACCATTCCAGACAGTGAGACTAGCAAGTGAAAATGGCTTCAAGTGGGAACGTAGATGCCCTATATGAAGATCAGAGGGACCTGAGAGGTGTGAACAAGGGGAAGAAGGGTTAGAAATGAAACCACAGAGGGAGAGGGACCCAAGGTCTGGAACACATAAAGCCTTGTACGATCTGACAAGGACTTTGTACTCCATTCTCAGTATAATGGGGCATTCCTGACAGATTTTGAACAAAGAGCTGACATCCCATGATTTAGGTTCTGAAGGCTTGCCCTGGCACAGTGTGGGGAAGAGAATGTAGGGAGGCAAGGGCAGAGGCAGGAAACCAAGTAGGTGGCTACTGCAACAGTACAGATGGAGAGATGATGGTGAGAAGTCAGATTCAGAAGGTATTTTAAACACAGAGTAAGAGGCTTGCTGATGATTGGATGTGATATGAGAGATGGAGATGAGTCTTGATTTATGCCCACCTGGAACTTTAGAATATGACTTTATTAGGAAATAGGGTCTTTGTAGGTGCAATCAAGTTACGATGATGTCATACTGGATTAGCTTGGGCTCTAATCTAATAACTGTGTCCTTATAGAAGAGGGAAGTTTGGGCACAGAGCCACCCACACAGAGGGAGGAAGGCCATGAGGAGATGCAGGCAGAGATTGGAGTGATGGAGCTGCATGTCAAGAAACACGGGCTACCACCGGAAGCCGGGAAGAGGCAAAGAAGGATTCTCGCCTAGAGCCTTCAGAGAACATAATCCTGTTGACACCTTGATTTGATTTCTAGCCTCCAGAACTGAGAGAATAAGTTTCTCTTGTTTTAAGCCATCCAGTTTGTGGTAATTTGTTAAGGCAGTGCTGGGAAACTAATACATCAGTAAAGGTGAATATTGGTATTTTGCTTTAGGTTGCTTTGAGTGCTAAGAACATTTTCTCCTAAATTGGCTGAGCAGCAGTTCCTCTTTTTTGGTTTTCTGTCGTATCCTTAGCCCTCTTACTGACTGGTGGCTTTGTGTTTTCTTATTGATTTGTATGAGCTCTTCTATGAGAACAGTTGTAACTCTAGGTTATGTTGCCTATAATGTGGTCAGGTGGAATAGGTATGGGAGCCTTCTGCAAACTTTTCAGACATTCTGTTTTTATTTAAGCACAGACTTCCAAAAGAAAAGACATGGATTTTTTTTTTTTTTTTTTTTGATGAATCCTAAAGACATGGATATTTTGAAAAGGAATTATAAAGAAAGTTTCTCCAAAAGCAGAATTGCTCATTTTACCTGGATGTTATTTCAATATTGGAATGCATAATAGCAAAGGTATTGCTTTCAGTAAAACTAAAAAAAAAAATTACTGTAGAATATGTATTCTTTCATACCCTATACTTGCATATGAATTTGACTTCTTCATAGAAAAAAGCCAAGATTTTCTGGTACTTTCTTTCTATATAGAGAGAAGAGGCAGAGAAGCAGGACTTCAAAATTATAGGCTTAGTGTAAGAACTGAATTTAAACTGAGAGAATTTTTGGAATGAACGCTGAATTTAAGAACATAAATACAATTTTTCTAAATGTATGGTATGCATTTTTAAGTTATATGATTTCTTTTAAAAGTCAGTGTTCAATGTTTTAAGAATAAAGATCATGTTTACAGTTTTCCTGATTACCTACATTAAGCTAGAACTGATTCTAACTACTTATTCATTCATCAGGTTAAACGTTTAAATATGTCTTTGTAAAGATCCATGGGTCTTTTCTGCATATACATACTGTCTTCCCAAATTAAGTATAAGTTTCCTCATCAAACATGCAGCCCAAAGTCACAGGCCATACTTACCTATTTCTTTTGTCTAGGAAATAATTTATACATGGATTGGGTTAAAAAGGGTTACCTGTAAATTGAAACTGTTGAGAAAAACTATCCAAAACAAAACTACGGTGAAAATGCCACTGATTGTGCTTTCACTGCCATACTAAAGCATTGTCTGATCAGCCTGGTTAAGGGCATTTTAGAGATGGCATCTTTTGTTTGACTTACTCTTTGCTGTTAATTGGGCCCAGACTCTGCAAAGTTAGAGGTTACTTTATCAAAGACTGTTAAGTTGCAAATTACTTTTGTCTGCTGGTGAATCAAATGATATCTTTCGAGTAGAAAAATAATCCCAAAGGTTATGGTTTTATTGCCCTGGAGGATATTAATCAGTACCTCAGTTTGGCTGCTATAAGAAAACACCACAGACTGGGCAGCTTATAAACAAGTTAATTTATTTCTGACAGTTCTGGAGCTCCAAGTCTGAGATCAGGGTGCCAGCATGGTCAGGCGAGGGCTCTCTTCTAGGTCACATGGCAGAAGGGGCTGGGGATCTCTCTGGAGCCCCTTTCATGAAGCACTAATCCAGTACATTAACAGTTCTGCCCTGGTAATTTAAGCAACCTCTCAAAGTCCCCATACCATCACTTTTGGGGGTTAGGATTTCAACATACAAATTTTGGGGAGACACAAACATTTAGATTATAGCAATCAGTATTTTAAAATCTAACTTAGCAATCTTTTTTCCGTGTTCTTTCTTCCATTGACTGTGAATACTAGTCTCTCCTTTCCTCCTTGGAACCAGTTCTACCATTCTGCTTGTTGCCTAATTAAGCAGTTAAATATCTTTGACATATGCTCACTGTTTAAATTTTTGAGAATTTTCCTTCTAACTTTTTGAAATTCACATTTGACGAAAATGACAAGCTAGAAATAATATATGTTGTGGTTAAGCCCCAACTACCCCCAAATAAATTTAGTCTATGATGTACCTGGTATAACACACAATTAAATTTTAGAAAATTAGACTTTTAATGATAGTAATTTAAAAATAATGTTAAGGAGTTTTATCTTAATTGACTTTTTGATGACAGATAAGCTTGATTAGATAACGAGAAGATAGTAGGTAGTGAGGGGGGAGGCAATTATAGTCATCTATTCTAATAGGATATCTTACATGTGCTCAATACTTTTAGACAATTGATCCCATTGGTTCTTTATTGTCCATACTTTTCTCAGAGCTTCTGGTGTTTGCTTCCTCAATGTGAGTGTATTCCAAGCATGACTTACATTTTTCAGTTACAGTGTCCTTGATTACAAATATTATCTTCACATTATGAGGCAGGTCCTCTTATCTACATAACTGCTTTACAAACAGGAAACCAAGGCATGAAAAGTTAAGGAACTCACCCACAGCCATCCAACTAATAATTGAGAAGCAGAGATTTGACCTCAGGCAGGTTGAGGTCAGAATTCACCTACTTAATCTCAACTCAAGCAGAGCTGACTCTCAATTCTGGCTTTGCAAATAGAACTCACTCAACCTTGACTGCAGGGAGGGAAGATTGAGGTCCAGGAGGGTTCCAGCAATTTGTCCAAGGTTAGCTAAGTAATTAGGAGTGATTGGAATTACTTTGCTAGTTCACAATAAAAAAAGAGAAGGGAAAGAGAAAGTTTGGGATATAGAGAGGGATTGAGATATTGGGATAATTTAGCAAAAGCTGGAAGAGAGGAAATTCAAGGGAGAGGAAATCGTTAACAAAGGTGAGTTTGCACATTGAAAAGTTGCCTCAGGTAGAAGTGACTGAACTATGCATAAATAAAGGTAAATTGAAAACAGAGATAAGGCTGAAGGAAAAGCAGAAGATTGTGAAAGCACCTTTCTGTTAGACAGTTCTCTGGGAAGGATGGCTATTGTGTGCAACTTAACCCAGGGCAGCTGAGTTATTGTCTAGAGAAGCTGCAGAGCAAAGACTAGAGAGAAGTCAGCAGCAAGGAATAAAATTTGGAACACTGAGCTTCACTTCTTTGGATGTGTCTCCTCAGTCATTTATATCTGTCCACAATATATTGCTATACGAAAGCACATGTTTTCGTGAATACTGTTGCTGATGATAAAACTTTCATTTCATAATAAAATAGGTAATTTTTAAATTACTTATTGCATAAAACATTTTTCTTTATAAGCCTTCAGTAGGTCTTCCAAGAATCCGTTGTCTGCCAAGCCCATTGCAAATTGGTGCTAGAGAAGTACAGAAATTTCCAACTGAACAAAAAGAATCTAGTGCATAACAATTATAATTTGTTGACATCTACTTATCCTGATTGATGTATTAAAACAAATTAGCTTGTTGAATGTCCTTATTAGGAAAGGCATAATAAAATATTTGGGAGCGAAAGGTCATGATATTTTCATATTTTCAAAAGGTAAGAAAATACGTGTGTGTGTGTGTGTATGTGTGTGTATAATAGAGAGAAAACAAATGTGGCAAAATGTTATCAATTGTTGAATCTAGGTGGAGGTTATACAGACATTCATTGCATTATTCTTCAATTTTTCTGTAAGCTTGAATTTTTTTATACAAATAGAAAGATAAAAAACAACGTATTGAGTAGAAAATAGTACTTCAGCTTTTGGATTATGCTGTATATCCAGAATTGTAGTCTTGAATGTTCTTATTCTTAAATCAATGATTGTTCCATAATTTTGTCTTACTTTTAGACATTCCCTTATTCTGGAATATTCTTTACAATTTTGATAATAGCTATTTTTTTATTTAGCATTTATATTATACGTTGGGAATTTTACATTTATTATCACTAATCCACATAAGAATCCTGAAAGGTAAATGTTATTGTCTCCATTTTTCAGATGAGAAAATGGAGGCTCCAACACATTGTTCTCTCCCCTTGGTCACATGCAACTATAAGTGTTGGTGCTCTGATTTGTGACCAAGTGTGTCAGAATCCAAACTGTGCTCTTTTCATTATATCACCTGCTTCTCATGCTAAGAGATTCATTTGCTGGTGGGTGGATGGGCAGTGGTCCTTTGGAGGAGAGCCCCTTATGCCAATTAGAACCTATTAAAATGATACTTGTGCAAAATGAGCAAAATAAACTAGTTCTGTTGCATTTATCTGTATCTCAAAGTTATGGAAATCTGAATGCCTCTCCAAAAGAACCTTCTAAATGCAGGTTCATTGCCTTATTTAATTGGCTTATCAGAAACAAGAGGTAATGTATCAATTGCATGGTTGATAGCACTATTTCAAAACATGTTGGCATTTGGTTGTTTCCTCAAGTTTCCAAAATTTTCCATGTTCAAGTATTCATATTCTTATCATTATGTGGCACTTTCCTCCCATAAGGCAAAGCATCATTCGTTCAACAAATATTTATCCAGACCTTCATAAGAGTTTGGCATACCATGCCTTCATTTTACTGAAAATCCTGTTTCAATCTTAACCACATTTTGCTTCTGTTAAAGATAATCATATTGCACATTTTTTTCCTTATGATTTTAAAGTGTTCAGGAATCAGCAAAACTCTTATAGGTTAATTATTTGGTGGATTATTTTCAACATAACCATTTACTTACAAACTCCAAACTAAACAAGTAAGAATGTTCATGAGTACAGTTCAAGAAAATTCACACTTAAAGTTTTTGATAAAACCCCAAGAATGTTTTAAAATAAGGGATCTTCTTGACTTTGGAAAGATTGTAATATGAGAGGACAGATGAGAGGAGCCCTTGGAATCACCTCCAACATGTGCACTTAGGTGAGTAATGATGAGTGAAGAGATCACTGTTTAATTTTTAGGTTATTACAGGAAAAGGATATTTGCTTGAAATCTTGCTAATCAAAGCTTGGGTACATGACTATATTTAAAATAAAGAAACTTATCTGTAATGGATAATTTCCTCAAGCTGTTTGATGAAACGAAATGCTTCTAGGATTCTCTTTACCAACAGGCCCAGGGATTGTTGATTCATTTCTCAACAGATCCTTATCGCTCTAAATACACAATCAGGCTCATGACTAAATACACCTTGACTTGTGTTTGCCTTTACTTATGATTTTTCCTCCTTTGGGGCTTAAACTGCAAACTCTCCTTGCAAACTAGTGAGAGTCTTTCTCCCTCCCGCTGTTCCCTACCAACAGGAACATTTCAGAAAGTAACATTCTTAGAGGGTGAACCTGTGAAAGGAAATTTAAAGGCAAGCGTTTGCTCTAGGAAAAGGCAGAGCAACGACAGCTTTTGCTTCAAGACTGTAACGGCTTTGTCAAGAGTAAGAAGAGTCTCAGAAACCCAGAAAAAATTGGGAAATAGGCTCTGTCCTTTCCTATCTTTCCAGGCCCTACCTTCATTCCATAGAAAGAGAGCTCCAGATGGGCTGTAAAGTCTGCCACAGATTCATTTTCTTTTGTTTGAAGGTTTGAATAATTGACCAGTCAGTGTGGGCAGGAAAGACTCTAGGAAGAGCTTTTAAAAGATTGGCTGCTATTTTGTGAACTTTTTCTGGTCTGTAAGGGGACTATGTTGGAGATGAAGGATCCTGAATATCACTCTTGGGGTTATGCCATTCTGCCTCTTGAGTCTATTTTTGGGCTTCACCAGCTCCTACCAGGATGTGCATAAGCTGGTAAAGATCTGCCATCCCAGAGTCACAGGCTCCGATGAAGACTCGAAATTCTTCAGAAAACTTTTGGGGATCCTTCTCAGGTTTAAGAAATTCTTTAACTATGCTCCTTAGTTTGGTCTTTGACCAAGAAGTAAAAGATACCCAAAGAGCATCACCTGTAGCCTCTGATGCTCTTATTTTAAAATGGAATTGTTTAATAGTCTCTTTAGAGTGGAAAGGAGGTTCAGACAGAGGATTAGTAGACCCTGAGTACTCAGGTGAAGGAGGATAGAGAGGAGCAGCAGGAGTCACAGCAGTCTCACAGTCTTTTGTTTAGGGTACCTCTTGTGTTTGTAATTGTTCATTAGCCTTTTGCAATGAATCCTTCAATAAAGCTATTTTGGAATCTTGAAGCCTTTTGGAGGCTTCTGCATGCCAGTTAAAATAGGGATCCTATTCTGTTTGTTTGGTTTGGGAACCCTTGCTTTCAAATGCAGTTCTTTAGTAAGATTTTGCCATGCTTGTAGCTATCTACAGCTTCCAGGGCCTAGTTCTTAAAACTAAACAGGTGTCCTGGAAGGTGGAGCACTCAATTCTTGGGAACTTGTGCTGTTTTACAGTGTACCTCATTGAATGGAAATTTTCTTGAGGTTGCCTCATGACCTAATGTCAGTCTAACCCAAGAAGCTATACAGCATTAACCTTTTAAGTTAAAGACTGAGAGTTGAAGTCTCTCCTTAATGATATGACCAACTTATCCTAGTGCAGGAGTCTTAGATTTGGGTGGTAATTGCTCTAACAGCTTCTAATTATTCGACATATGCCCACCAATTTTGCAGCTTTGGCTTCTGAAATTCCCATTAACAACAGCTCTATTATTCCTTTACCTCATGTGGACATTAGCAGAAACCGACAGTTACTGAGGAAATGGAATTGTGGACACCAGCAGTAATCAAAGAAATGGTACTGAGGACTGGCTAAGGGCTAAGGACTGGAGCTCTAGGTGGAATTGTCTGCCACTTCAAGATGACTCCCTAAGCTCTGGAGCCAATCATGTATTAACCGAGGGTTAAAGACCTATGCTCTATTAGAGCGTCCTGTTAGTCTAAACTGACCTGTTAACCCTGGACCGGGAACCAATAAAAGTGAACAGTTCGGATGCAAAAAATGGAGTTCAGATATGAGAGGAACTTACCCATGGCTCTCCAAATTGGTGAGAAAGACAGAACTCAAAGGGTTCAGTGGGTACTGACACCTGTGTTCCTCATTGTCCTCGAAACTTCGGATCCCATTGCTACCACCAAAACTATTAAAAAACAAAATTCAACTGAGTAAAATTTAAAGATCTTATTAGTTTTAGTCAATGATTCATGAATTGGGCAGCACCCAGTCTAGCAGATAGAAAGGAGCTCTGAAGAGCTATACAAGGCAAGAGATTTTATAGGCAGAAGGGAGCAGGAACAAAGAAGTCGTACTAAGCAAAAAAAGCAGATTGGTTACCACAAGGTTACTTTCCTGATAGGGGATGGCAGGGCTCTATCAGGCAGATTACCTAACTAGCGCTGATCAGATGATTCCTGACTGACTGGTTTAAGATTCCATTTCTGGCAGAACAAAAACTAATTAAGTTAATCTCAGTTTGGTGACGTGGGCCTTAGCATAAGAAACTCCATTTTGAGCCTGTTGTCTTGTTTTTAACAGGACTTAATTGGAATCTAGGTTGATAATTTTAAAAAGTCCAAGAGAGTGGTCATGGCTCTCATTATCTCCCACAATATAGAGTGGTGATGTAGACATTTGACTCTTCAGTTTAGGACTTTCTCTCTTCAAGAGTGCTCAAAAGGGGCTGGCCCCGTGGCTGAGTGGTTAAGTTCGTGCTCTCCGCTTTGGCGGCCAGGGGTTTCGTTGGTTCAGATGCTGGGCGCAGACATGGCACTGCTCATCAGGCCATGCTGAGGTGGTGTCCCACATAGGACAACCAGAGGCACTCACAACTAGAATATACAACTACGTAGGGGGGCTTTGGGGAGAAGAAGAATGAAAGAAAAAAAGGAAGAAGATTGGCAACAGATGTTAGCTCAGGTGCCAATCTTTAAAAAAAAAATGTGTTCAGTAGAAATTCATGGAAGTGGTAAGGCATACAGTTGCTGCTCTTTTCACCTTATAGTAAATTGCTTCATCTATTGTCTGGATCAGACTTCAAAAACAGAAGGAATTGAACAGACCTGAAAGGGATTCCATGGTAGGCATCATTGACCAGCCAGGACGCAATATGAGGCCTCTGAATAGAGTCAGGAGAGGTGGTTGGGTAGAGAAACACGGCCTAGTCTCAGCTCTGCTGTTACTAATAGGGTGTCCTTGGGAAAGTCACCTCACTTTCCTGGCTCTAAATTCCCTCAGCTTTAATAAGGGGATTGGATTAGAATGATTTCTAAGTTCCCATATGGTTCCCATCAAGTCTGTCCTCTCCCATTCTAACACTCCTGGATCTGGTGAATAAGTCTACGTGTGTCCTGCATAAACCTGTCATCATATTACACTTTGATTTCATCTTCTTCCATGTTTTCAGCCTAAACAGTCATAGGTATTTTCTCGTACAGAAGCTACCTTACCTCCTCTATGGCTCTAATCAGATGTTCTTCTCTTATCTTCTCCAGCTGTGTTAAGTCATCTTTAAAGTTTCTTGACCAAGTACTTCTTTTCACTGCCTTGGAGACGAGAAGCACAGGAAAGAAACTAAACAAGGCAAGCTTCCTGTTTCACAATTTGCTTCCTTTTTAAAAGTGACTGGCGGTTTATTGGTTCTTTTGACCAAATAGCACCCTGTACTGATATTTTCAAGGCCTAATGATGCTCCTGTCTTTGCTAAGGGAGGAGTCATAGTCGTTGTCTTATAAATAGAGAATGGATTATTTTTACCTCAAAAGGTTATGTTGCTTTTTTGTCCTGTTGGACCTTAAACGCTCAACCCACAGACACACTTGTTGCTACCTCTTGCACTGCCATATTCTCAAATAGAAAACAGGAGGAACAGACCTGCTTCCTCAAACTAAATAGTGCCTTTTTGTCTTCCTGCTTCATGCTCAGGAACGTAAATCTCAGCAGAGTCTCTAGAGGGCCTGGGCCACAAACAGGATAATATCCCCCAATGTAAGCTCTAGGGCTTGAATACTGATATGTAGAAGATTAGTGAATGGTGCTGGTGTTTCTGAAACTGGACTTGGGATTTTATGTGGATGGCTTTGACCCTGCTACATCCATCAAACTCATGAATCACAGATGGCCCCTGTCCTTGTCCTGAATGCTGTGCTGTCACAGAGGTAAAAACCATCCAGACTAGAGAGTGTGAGAGATACCCATAGCCAATATGCTTTCACCTTTATGAGGCCATTCTTGACGCCAACCTGATGTGTTTTCTATGGTTACTAGAACATTGTCATTGTACTCTTCATCACTGTTTCCTTTACTTCTCTTTCAACATCTTTTTGTAAAGTCAGTATAAAAATAAGATTCAGGGGCTGGCCCCGTGGCCAAGTGGTTAAGTTCGCGCGCTCCGCTGCAGGCGGCCCAGTGTTTCGTTGGTTCGAATCCTGGGCGCGGACATGGCACTGCTCATCAGACCACGCTGAGGCGGCGTCCCACATGCCACAACTAGAAGGACCCACAACGAAGAAGATACAACTATGTACCGGGGGGCTTTGGGGACACAAAGGAAAAAATAAAATCTTTAAAAAAAAAAAAATAAGATTCAGATCTGTAATCTGCATGATATCTTTAAATATGTTTTTTAAAATAAGTGAGACATGAATCCAGACATGGTTATGAAAGAATAAATGTTCAAGTCAATTGGCCCATTTTTAGCAAAAATAATTTGGCAGAGCACCTGCATCAGTCACTAGGCCTTCATTCATTTAGTAGATATTTAGTGAGTTGTTAATATGTTACAAACACTTTTCTATTTGAACAGGCCTGTGTAGTACCTCCTCTTTTGGAGGCTTACAAATTAGCCAGAAGGACAAAGAGTAAACAGGTGAATGTAATTACACAGAAGACAGAAGTAAGCCTAAAGAATCGAAGATATAGAGAAGTCGACTTTGAGGCAAGCATTAACGGTAGGAACTCATACTCCCAATCACGTTATGCATACTAAATTTTATTCTTCATAACAGCCTTGTATTAGTTGCTTGGGCTGCCATAACAAAATATCACAGCCTGGGGGGCTTAACCAACAGAAATTTATTTTCTCACAGTTCTGGAGGCTGGAAGTCTCAGGTCAAGGTGTCAACCGATTTTCTTCTGAGGCCTTTCTGCTTGACTCGCAGATGGCTGCCTCCTTACTGTGTCCTCACCTGGTCTTTCCCACTTGCACGTATCCCTGGCATTTCTCTGTGTGTCCTAATCTCCTTTTATAAAGGTACCAGTCAGATTGGAGTTTTAGGACCACCCCTAACTGTCCCATTGTAATTTAATTACCTCTTTAAAGATGCTTTCTCCAAATACAGTCATATTTTGTGGTCCCGAGGGCTACAGCTTCAACACGTGACTTTGCGTGGGGACACAATGTGGCCTATAACAAATCCTGTGTGGAAGATACAGTCATCTCCACAGATGAGACCCAGAGAGGTAAAGTAACTTCCCTGGGACTTGAGCTCCAAGATCTATGCATTTAATCACCATGGCCATGTTTAAGGGAACAATCAACTGAGGAATTTAGGAGATAAGTTATTGGAAACCTGCAAAACTGAGATGCATCGTGCAGCCAAAAGCATAGGGCATGGATTCAGGTGGTCTGAATTCAAGTCCCAGCTTTCCTACTTACAAGTTGTGTGGGGTTAAGACTATTAATCACACTGAAATTTTTTTTATCCCATCCCCTCTGAAACTTTCTATTCTTTTCTATTGCATTTTTTAAAAAATCCTGGTAATAATCTGTTAAACTAATTTCTTGACACACTCATGGGTTGTGGGCCACATTCGAAAAACTGCACCACGTCGCTTTTGTGGCCAAATGTGAATTCTTCTTAGTTAGCGACCCTAGCTCAGAGTTTTGGTGTTCTGTAGACTTTAGTTACCTCAAGACAACTCAGAAGAAGGAAGTTACATTCTCTTAATGAAAAGAAACACACACAATGTGGTTTTAATTTTATTTTGAATGTTATTTCTTTTTCTCTGCTGAGTGCTGCTCTCCAGGCGTCTCCTCCCGTGCCCTGACTGATAGAGTGGGAACACAGGAATTAACAGCAAAGTGACTGGCTATCAGCTTTTTCATGACACTCTCTCTACATGAGCAAATGCTGCTGGGTCCCCTACCTCCCCTCATAGTCTGAATTTAACTTTCTTGGTACAGGATGAGAACTGGGAGAATTACAGTCTCCTCATGTAGGGTATGGCAAGTGACACTTACTACCTCAAGACAGGAAATGGATAGAACACTTGTAGCCTTGTAAGGGTCTGTGTGTGTGCACAGGCGCACAAGAGCTAAGAATGAGAGTGAGAGGAAGAATTAGCTCTAAGAAGTAAGATCCCTCATGGAGAATGATCTTCAATACATTAACTTGGCCAGTAAAGAAACATAGGCCAGTGGATACCATCTCTGCCAGTCTTCCCAATCAAGTAAGTCTCTCCTCTTTTCTTGAGAAGGAGCTACCAAAAGGGTGAAGAGAATGATGGCAGCATCCTCCTCAGAACATCCTCAAGGGAAGTTAAGTACGGAATGAAAATCTCTAGCACTCCCTGAGAAGTCAGAACTGTTGGTGAGAGTACGTATTTTATGACCCAAGAAAGGAATGTAGGAGAAGAAGAGAGGAGTTCCCTCTACATTTGTCACCCAGCCTTTCTAGATGTGTCACAAAATCAAAGAAATACTAAAGTTTATAAATCCAGAAAGATTAGTTATCATGGAAAGGTAAATACAGTGCATTCTGCTCGTAGGGTGATATTTCAGAATCTCCTGTAGGAGTTGGAAAAAGCTGCCCTAGTGATCTCAAAAGCTTCCTCAGCTCTTTTCCATCCCTCTCCTCCCACACACAGAAACTGAGAACCATTGATCTCCAGCAAGAAGGGCACAGTGCCAAGAATAAGCCCCCAGCGAAAACCAATATTTGACACATAAGCAAATGAGGATGAACTTGTAAAATAGACCAAGAATCTTCTAGAAAACTGAGGAACTCCAAGAGAGGACGGACTCCTAGGAGCCAAAAAATAGATGTTTCCAAAAAGGAAGTGTAGTTAACAACATCAAATGCTGCTGATTGGTCAGTAATATTAATAATATTATCATTTTTAATGACAATAATGTGGTACGTGTCTTATACAGGTTATCTCATTTGATCTCTTAAGAATTGCATGAGGTAAAACTGAAGATTGAAGATGTTAAATAACCTGCTGGGGTTTAAATTGTGGTCTGCATGATTCCAAAGGCCATCCCCTTTCCAGGATGTTCTGAGGTCATTGGTGGTCTTGGAGGGAGTGGTTTTGGTAGAACGTGGGGTGTAGAAGTCAGAGGGCTCTGAGCTGACGCTGTTAACGGGATTTAAGGGAAGGTAGGCAGTGAGGACGCTGAAGCTTAACTGTGACAAAAAATGAGAGAGATGGAACCAGAGAGGGGAAATGGCGTCCAACGTAGGCTTTGCTTTGTTTATAAGATGCGGTTTTGTATGGTGATGAAGATCACCTGCTCTTCATGCGAACTGTACCGAGTGGGGCCTCAGGCTGCCCCTCAGCTGTGTGTTACTCAGTCTCGCGGTGCCTCTGCGTGCTCACCTCACAGGACATTTGTGAGGATAAAAAGGGAGCTGATACAGGGAAAGTGCTTAGTAAGTGTTATTATTTTAAACATTTATGTGCCAGTTTATATGTTGGTGAGAGAAAGGAGAGAGTGAAGAAGAAAACACTGGCAAGGGAAGACAAAAAAGGAGTTCTCTGGGACATTTGTCAATGCCCTCCAGCCAAAGAGCACTAGGAACACACCCGTGGTTGAAGACTAGATTTATTACTTCTGGCAGCAAAGGGCGATGCAAACCTAGAAAAACTGAGGGAATTTTTCTACTGAGGCTGGTAGAAAATACTTCTTGTAGAAATTTTGCTTGAGTTAGGTGATTTGGGGAGGGTTGAAGGATGGGGGTTTTGCTTTCGTGGGACTAATTCTGTGATTAGATATCTGAATAGATCTTATCTAGGAGAAAAGGCTAGATCGAAGCTGAAGATGTAATTGGTAAAGAAGCAGCAACTACACCTATTAGCCAGCATCATAGTCTGTTCAGGGTGCTCTAACCCAATACCATAGACTGAGGGGCTTAGACTATAGAAAGTTTTTGTCACAGTTCTGGAGGCTGGGAAGCCCAAGATTTGGTATCTGCTGAAAACGTGTTTCCTGATTCTTAGCATCTTCTTGTTGCGTCCTCACGTGGCAGAAGGGGCAAGGGACTTCCCTGGGGTCTCCTTTATAAGGGCACTAATCTTGTTCATAAGGGCTCCATCCTCATGACATAATCACCTCCCAAAGGCCCCACTTCCTAATACCATCACAGTGGGGATCAGGTTTCAACACATGAACTCAAACAGTTGATAGCAGCTGGGAGAAGGAATGTTTGGTCATTTTTTGTGAATTGGACAAAGTTCATGTTTTGTATGTGTTCAAACATGATGGCAGAGTGGTCTAGTTTTTAAAGATTGGCCCAGAGCTAACATCTGTTGCCAATCTTCCTCTTTTTTCTTTTCTTTTTCTCCCCAAACCCTCCAGTAGATAGTTGTATGTTCTAGCTGTAGGTCCTCTGGTTGTGCTATGTGGCGTGCTGCCTCAGCACGGCTTGATGGGTGGGGCTAGGTCTGCACCCAGGATCTGAACTGGTGAAACCCTGGGCCGCCAAAGTGGAGCACGCAAATTTAACCACTTGGCCACAGGGCTGGCCCTAGTTTTTTTCTTGATCTATCACAGTCACAGAGTGTCCTTGTCTGATGTTAATGTTCCCTGAAATTTTAGGCTCAATACAACAGAGGGCCTACCTGTGAGGACGAGGTTGGCTCTTGGCATCATTAAGGCCTAGGTGAGTTTTACTCTTGGATTTGGCCTCTTCCCATCACGGAGTCTATATTCTTTCTTTTTTTGAGGGAGATTAGCCGTGGGCGAACATCTGCTGCCAATCCTCCTCTTTTTGCTGAGGAAGACTGGCCCTGAGCTAACATCTGTGCCCACCTTCCTCTACTTTATATGTGGGATGCCTGCCCCATTATGGGTTGCTAAGCGGTGCCATGTCTGCACCCAGGATCTGAACCGGCAAACCCTGGGCCGCTGAAGCAGAACGTGCTAACTTAACTGCTGCGCCACCTGGCTGGTCCCCTGGGGTCTATATTCTAAGTGGTTCTTGACACTCACTAATAACTTAAAGGTTGACATATTGCAGAATGTTTTAGAGGATTTAAACTTTAAAACTTCAAGTTACAGTTGATAGATTACTTTAAAAAATCTTGTAAATTTTAACATATAAGCTGAGTTGTGCCCACCAAAAAATTAATTTCAATGTCTCAGTGTAGGTTTTCTATTTTACTTTGAGAAAATTTTATGGAGATTTTCATCTCTAATTTTATCCAGACTGTTTACAATCAGAAAACCTTTTAGAGAAAATGTTCATCTAAAATTCAAATACTTTGCGCTAAGAAAAAAATCTAATAAAACAGGCTATGATGGATACTGTAGCTCAAATACTGAAGTCACAGTTGTCTTCTTTCATACTGTGTTGATATGCACAGACATAATAATGGGTAAGATGTTTAAGGGCTGCTATACAGATTATAATCTTTTTTTTGGCCGGACTTAGAAATTAATTCACACAGTGGCTTAAGCCTTCTGATGTCTTTCCATAATACATCTTTAATGTTGCTAAATTGCAAAGGCCACTTATTTTGGGTAAATTTTTTTTCAGTTAAATTCTACATATGTTTTTTGAGCACTTACTACAGGAAGAACATCATGCTAGATGCTGATGCCAAATTTCATGTTTCGTATTTAAAACTGATTCAAAGTGCCTACAGTGTTGGACTCCTCACTTCAGTTACAGAGATATGGAGAGATCTATACAGACATTATTCGCAAATACAGACCATCCCTGACTAACAGTGGTTTGACTTGTGATTTTCTGACTTTACGATGGTGCAAAAGCAGTACACATTCAGTAGAAACTGTACCGTGGGGGCTGGCCCGGTGGCGCAGCAGTTAAGTGCGCACATTTCACTTCCGTGGCCCGGGGTTCGCTGGTTTGGATCCCGGGTGTGGACATGGCACTACTTGCAAGCCATGCTGTGGTAGGCGTCCCACATACAAAGTAGAGGAAGATGAGCACGGATGTTAGCTCAGGGCCAGTCTTCCTCAGTAAAAAGAGGAGGATTGGCAGCAGTTAGCTCAGGGCTAATCTTCCTCAAAAAAATAAAAGAAACTGTACCTCGAACTTTAAATTTTGATCTTTTCCCAGGCTGGCTATATGCACTATAAAACTCTTTCGTGATGCTGGGCAGCAGTGGCGAGCCGCAACCCCCAGCCAGCCACACAATCCTGAGGGTGAACAATTGATGTAATTACAATCATTCTTGTATCCATGCAACCTTTCTGCTTTTCGCTTTCAGTACAGTATTCAATAAATTACATGAGATATTCAACACATTATTATAAGATAGGCTTTGTGTTAGACAGTTTTACCCAACCATAAGTCTTCTGAGCATGGTTAAGGTAGGCTATACTAAGTTATGATGTTCAGCAGGTGAGATGTATTAAATGCATCTTTGATGTGATATTTTCAACTTACGATGGGCTTGTCAGGATGTAATCCCATCACGAGTTGAGGAAGATCTGTATTTCTCCGACAACAAAGCAGTAAATCTTAAACTGCTGTTGAACGGCAATCAGGAATCAGAATGACAGTTTTTTTTTTTCTTAGATCCTGATGAGTTTGTAAAGCCTATTTTAAAATGTTGCAATGCTCATATTTTACATTTCTTACCTTTTCTTCCAGAGATCTTAAAAGAAGTCATAAACACCAGAGATATTTTACTTCTGGAAGAGTCCCGTGGCAATGGGATGTGGGTGCCCCGGAGAGAGTACATCAGCAGCTGTGACACTGGCAGCCAGTTGGTGGATGAATACTGGTGGAGGTTCCAGCCTCAAGGTGTTCCTCAGCTCTGCTAAGGACCAAAGCTACTCTCAGTAAATGCTCTCTGTGGTAAGTGTTATAGTCTCAAGGGAGTTTCAAGCACAATATATAGTAGTTTCAACAGCAACATTGTTGGAAATTAAATTTTAAAATTAATATTATTCAGTAACTCTTTCTTGGAATCATAGAATTTTTGAAATGGAAGAAATAATAATGATGCCATTATTATTGTAATAAATATCATTTATTGAGCATCAAGCTTGTGTCGTGGATACATTACTTGTTGAAGTTTAGCACTCGTTACCCAAAGATTAGTGTGGAAGGATTTAAAGAAATGTTAAATAAACTGCCTGATGTTAAAAAAGGAGCTAATAAATGGTGGAGCTGGGGTTGGAAACCAGATGTTTGACACCAAGGCTTACGATGTTAATCATATAGTAATACAGTTTAATAATTCTGAGTGCTTCCTATATGCCAGGCACTGTTCTAATGCTAGTGATAATAATAATTTATCATTGAATCCTCACAACAACCCTGAGAGATGGGTATTATTTCATAGGCACCTAGAAGTTGGACATGACCAGCCCGATATTCATGGAACTAGCAACCAGTTCATTGTTATGCCTCACTGACCCTTTTGGTTGAATAAGCCAGCCCCACGTCTGATGCCTGAAGTCTTTGTCTAACTGCCTATCTGAGAGAATGTCTAGTTTACCATGGGCGGGTAAATTACAACTCCTCAAGGCAACTTATTCCATTGCTGGAATATTTGTCTTCCTTGAGTTTATACCCATTGGTCAGAGTTTTACCTCTTAAGACAATGTAAAGAAAGTCTCATACCCCTTCTATTTTGCAACCGAATATGGAGTTGGACACTTTTTTTCACGTAGTTTACTGATATTTGAAGTCACAATGCAAATTTAAGTGTCTTTAGTATGTTTATATTTGTGAGCTTCCTCTATGTCTCATGTAATTTATTGATACCTTTCTTTAGGTTGTATTTATACTCTTTTAAGATGTTTAAAATGTCCCTTCTAATCAAAAAATATTTTATTGTAAAAACTTTCATAACACACAATAAGCCCAAATATATCAATAACTCCAAATCAATAATCAAAGTTTTGCCACATATGCTTTATCCATCCTTTGTTTTGCTTTTCTTTCCTGTTGCTAAAGTATTTTAAAGATAATAGACCTTGTACTTATAATTTCTAAAATTGTAGATATTTTCTTACATAACCACAATGTGTCCTTTCCATATTGAAAAGGTAAAGATGATTTTAGAAAAGATTGCTTCTAAGCTATTTAAACTCTACACTATGGGAAGGACGTCAGCTTAAATAATTCCAAAAGTTGTATTGTGGTTTCAAGAATTTTATTAGCAATTTTTTACATACTTTTCATTTCTAAGTGAATCAGCAGCTTAGAAGTCTTATTATGAAGTACCCGTTAAATCATTCTTTTTTAAAAAAATGTTGAAATTGCAAGAAGAACGTAGGATTTTTAGAGCTGTATATCATTTGCAAGCAGCTTGCTTTTCTTTCTGAATGACTAACATGAATGAAAAAAGTTTTAAACAGCTTGAGGCTTACCACAGAAAGTGTAGGGCATAAAGTTAATTGTGTAAAATATTACACACACTTCCAAAAAAAGGGAACGAATGAAAAAGAAACCTAATGAACTACTAACTTTCAATAGTCTGACTTCACAGGTCTTATATTTTCTTTCAGATCTTTAGTTTGGGGCATTTTTAAAAATTTTACAAATTTGCTTTAATCTTTTTTCTCTAAAGTATCCTTTCCTTTAATTATAAAAATATTCAGATGCATATGCTACAGAAGAGTTTTAATGAGCAAAAAAATAAAGAGAGAAAAATCACCCACAAATGTCAACTCCAGAAATAACTAGATAATCAATGTCAATATTATATACATAGATATAGGTAGATACAAATAATACTCTGTTTTTAGACCTTAAAATTGTATTATGCAGTGTTTCACATATACTATTCCAACTTTTATTTGTACCATGATATTCTTTAACTATTTTAAAATTTTTTGGATATTAAATTCTTTTTCTTTCTTATTTGCTCTCATAATACTGTTTTTTAAAAAGCTTTATTGAGATATAGCTCACATACCATTTAAAGTGTGCAATTCAGTGGTTTCTAGTATATTTACAAATACGTACAACCATCATCACCACAGCCACATTGAGAACATTTTCATCATCTTAAAAGAAACCCATACCCTTTAGTTACCATCCCCCGTCCACCCATCCCGTTTCCTCCCTGCTCCCAGCCCCCTGAGCGACCACCAGCCCTCTACTCGGTCTTTCATGCCTGGCTTCTTTCATTCAGCAGAATGTTTTCAGGGATCATCCAGGATGTAGCACGTATGAGACCTTTATTCCTTTGGATAGACCTCCTTTTGTTTTTCCACATATCAGTTGATGGCATACGTAAAGTTGAAAATGAATAACCTTACACTTACATCTTTACATTTCTATTATTATTGATTTATTTGATACTAGAATTTTAAATGTGAAATCACTTGAATAAAGAGTCTGCACTCCTTTAGGGCGTTGGACACAAACTATAAAGTATTCTCAAATTTATGGATGAATATCTCAGTTGCTGGTTCAATTTGCATTTCTTTGATTACTTGGGAGGATGAGCAATTTTCCATCTTCTTTGATTAATATTCTATGCATTTTAGTGTATTTTGCCTAATTTTATTTTGTGATGCCAGTTTTTTCCTTTACTCATTGCAAGAGCTCTTTACAAAAGGAGGATCTCACCTTTGCCCACATGCTGTTCTCTCTTCACGTGTGAATCTTGCTCATTCTTCTGTTCTCAGTTTAGTCGCCCGCATCTCCCAGCTCTCCTCCCTAGCCTCCTCAGTGCAGGTGGAGTGCTCCCCACTCTGTTCTGCCTTGTATCCTTACATAGGAATTGTTCCATCGACCTTTTTGCCTGTTTGGCTGTGAGCAGGAGAACTGGAGAGTTCCCAAATGGGTCTGCACACATTTCTGGCCCAGGAGCACCAACTGAGGAGAGCCAGCAGAGCCTTCTTAATTCCACAGTCTGCAACCAATAGCAGGCACCTTCTTCTCCAGTTCCCACAGAGGCAGCCTAGGGGTAGCAGCAGCCATGGGGACTGAATCTATGCTGGCGCCATTGCATCTTCAACTCCTACACTGTGTTGGCCAGAACTTAATACATGTTTGTTGAAAGAAAGAAAGGAGAAAAGGAAGAAAGAAAGGAGAAAAGGAAGAAAGAAAGGATATTAACATTTTACCAACCATACATTTTGCAAATATATTCCCTCTGTTTGTCCTTTGCCAAATAAAATTTTAGTGTACTTTATATACAAGATTGAAAAAAAAATTTTAAATTCAATTAAATGTAACTTTTTTTTTTTTGTGGAGGAAGATTTGTCCCTGAGCTAACATCTGTGCCAATCTTCCTCTATTTTGTATGTGGCTCACCACCACAGTATGGCCACCGAAGAATGGCGTAGGTCTGTGCCCAAGAAATGAACCCAGGCTGCTGAAGTGGAGTGTGCCAAACTCAAGCACTAGGCCACAAGGGTGGCCTGCAATGTACTTTTTTATGATAGACTTTAAAAAAATTTATACTGAGAAAGCACTTCCACATTTTTATTTTTTACATTTAGTCTCATAATCCATCTGGAATTTATTGTGATATATATTCTTTCTCTTTTTTTGGTGAGGAAGATTGCCCTGAGCTAAGCTCTGCTGCCAGTCTTCCTCTATTTTGTATGTGGGATGCCTCCACAGCGTGGTCTGATGAGTGGTACGTAGGTCTGTGCCCAGGATTCAAATACTCAAACCCTGGACCACCAAAGCAGAGTGCGTGAAGTTAACCACTGTGCCACCAGGCCAGCCGCCATATGTTCTTTTTTAGGATAAAGTTTACTGTAAGGATTTATACCAATAAAAATAAATCTATTAAGTGCCAATTCATACAAATATGCTTTGTTATGATTTATTCAATAAGGCAATCTCTACTGATATGTAGGCAAAGAATTTCTGTCTGCCAAAAAACATAGATACATAAATCTTAGTTTTTCTTGGAACTACGTCAGGCTTATTAAATAACAACCACCATCACCACCATTTTAAGCATATTTCAGACATCTGGATAGTTTATCCATGTTATTTTTTGTTCTTGTTAATTTCATCAAAGAACTGTGATGAATAAATTTTGAAGTTTTAAAATAGTTTTTAAATATCACCAGTAGATCCACTTTTGTAAACGTGTCTTCAAAAAACTCATAATCCTCCAGGTGAATTATAATCTCCATGCCTATCTATTTTAGACAGCTGTGGTGGAGATGAGCCTTGTGACTAGGGTATTATTTTGTGTTATCTTTTGTTACATCCTTAGATGGGATGTTTATGGGATTTGGTTTATTGGGAAGCTTTGTATTTTAGATTAGTTTTAGACAGAATGTCCCTTTTCAGTAAAACTCAGGTGCAAATAATATCCTAATCTTATTATTTCAATACAGCATTCATCTCTAATATAAGTCTAATTTAGCATTTTTTTGCTTACTTTTCTATAATGCTCAGCTTCCAGTTGTTTTGCTCAGGGGTTCTAAAGCCTCTGACTTTGTCGGAATGAAAGATTTTTTTCCCATTGCTTATTAACGTAAGGGGTTACAATGCTGCACGTCCCTCAAACTCTTGTTTTAAGTGGATCTCGCGTTGAGAGTCACAGTGCAGTCATGAGCAATTGTGGATTAATGCTCTGCTTCTCCTGTGTCACATGACAAATGCTGCATCATTAAAAGTTCAGTCTTGTCTCTGATCCTGGCAGATGGCTAGACTGTGTGATGGCTCCCGGCTCACTGAGATGATTGAAATCAGCGTTGCCAAATTGTATCAGCAATCTCAATAAGACTGCAAACTTACTGGTTTTCAAGGACCAAAGACTGAAACACATAAAACATCTTTGGCTGTGCAGGTCCCTCACATAGGCTGCCCAGTCTCCTCCCAGAAGACCAGACCACGTGGTAGTGGGTATTACACACCAGTGTGTAGTGTTGGTTCTGTCATGAGGACCTAGTAGACAGCACCACTGGACATTACCGAGCAGGGAAAATACGGCATTTACTTAAACTCTTTAGTAGTCCATATGATGGCTTCCAAATAGAATTCGCCCAAGAGGATCAAGTTCACATGCAACAAAGTATTAGATAAATTATCAATCTAAATGAACACAAAAGCATATCACCTTATAAACTACATTGGCTCTCTAGCTGGCTGTGAGATTATTGTGTGGGTTAACTTTTTTTTTTTTTTTTTAGGGATTGGCACCTGGGCTAACAACTGTTGCCAACCTTTTTTTTTCTGCTTTATTTCCCAACACCCCCCTCCCCCCCCCACCCGTACATAGTTGTATGTCTTAGTTGCAGGTCCTTCTAGTTGTGGGATGTGGGACGCCGCCTCAACGTGGCCTGACGAGCAGTGCCATGTCCACGCCCAGGATCTGAACCCTGAGCCGCCGCAGTGGAGCGTGCGAACTTAACCACTCGGCCACGGAGCCGGCCCCTTGGGTTAACTTTTTTTCAGTTTGCTTCTTGCCACTTAGGAGTACAAAAAATGGTTTGAAATATCTTTTTGCATCCATTGTCCGCTCTCAAATGTTTGCAACTTCCTTTAAGTTTTAGCTACAACTCTGTTGCACACTGTGAATATAAACTCGACTGAATAATAATGGTTTGTTCATCCAAGTGCCTTGAACAGGTAGAGCATGGAATCTTTCCAGCCCTTGGAAAATGGACATTTTTAGCTATTGGTAAGGCAATACTCCTTGCATTTGAACCAGTGACTACAAAGTTAGTGTTTAAGCTGTCTTTAATTTTGCAAATGCTGATGACACTCAAAGGAGATATTTTTAATAGGACCGTATCAGATTTTTACTTTAGGAGGTCTTACCTTATCCTGCCCTTGAGCAAACCACACACCCTTGAGCCCCACATTGCCCGGGCCTGTGTGGTTCTGGGAGGGTTCCAAGACTTCTGCCTGGTCTAGTAAGTCAGGTAATCTGGTTAGTTTTTGCACGTAGGCTCATTTTCAGAAATGAAATATTAAGAGGTGATGACACAGACCTAAACTGAAAGTAGAAGCACATTTCACCTTCCTTATTTCACACAGCAGTGGACTCGAGTGGCTGCGACCACTCAGGGGAAATTCCATATTGCATCAAAGG
This sequence comes from Equus quagga, assembly GCF_021613505.1. Lineage (NCBI taxonomy): Eukaryota > Metazoa > Chordata > Mammalia > Perissodactyla > Equidae > Equus > Equus quagga. The sequence goes on along the minus strand of NC_060267.1, from coordinate 26,434,739 downwards.
AAGCAAAAGAGAGAGAAATGAATCCTGTGCAACGATGGCCCGTTTTCAGGTAATAGCCAGATTGGAAACTGCCCTCTTTTGGTTAAAAATACTTGTCATTCATAAAACATCACTCACTGCTTAGTGCATAGCACAGCTCTGAAAGAAATGGAGATACAAACCAGCAAATTTACAAGTCAGAGAGGCTACTCCTGCTGAATCAGTAGCTGGAACCAGTAGGCATGCAAAATGCAATGGAAGAAAGAAAACTTCTTTAGAAACCTCATGAAAATTTGTACCAGATATGAAAAGTTTGAGCAGTCACTTAAAAGCCCAAGTCCCTTCACATGGCTTTCAAGGCCATCAGTGACTTGGACCTTGGTGGCCTCTGTGGATTCATTTCTTGTCACTCCTCACCTTGAACTCCAAGCCTATCTGACATTCTCCAGTGCTCAGTGCACTCTGTCCTCTGCAGCCGGTTCCTGGAGGAACAGTCTCTTGTCTGAGGCCCTAAGTCTGAGTTAAGTGATCTTCTATATCTTCCCTTAGAAACGTCTTTCTCTATCGCTATTCGTATTAGCGTTCTGCATTTAATTCTGTTTCCTAGTTCGCCCCACTGCTAGGCTGCAGGGTCTGGTGTATCTGTCCTTTCACCATTTTATCCCGAATACCTGACACTTAAAAGCCTTTCAATAGATATTCGTTGAATGAATGAGTTCATTGCAGAAGCATTAAAGAAATTTTACAGTTAAAATGTAAAAAGCCTTAATAGCAGGATGAAATCTCAGAGGGCACAATTGATTGTGCAAACATTGTCACTATCTTTATTTTCTTAAATCAACTGAATTCTAACTCCAAACTGTCATTCCACCAGATGGCAGGAAACTCAGTCTCTGTCATTTCGGGGCTGGATCGTCCCCTGGGGTTGCAGAGAGTTAGTGAGGTTTGTATGCGACCCAGGAAATGACTGACAGGGCTCTGGGGTCCTTCTGGTCCTGCTCCTAGTCTGAGCCTGCAGAAGTCCTGCCAATCTCTGCTCTTGGGCTACACAGTCGTTCAGGCATCTGAGCCGCCTCTGGGAAGCCCCTGACCACAGCCCATCCTCCTAGTTACACTTGCAAGGAATTTCCTTCAAAGCCTGATCACTACCCTGTCTCCCACCCCTCAATTCTGACATTTTTCTTAAGTCTTAGGGAAATCTTACCTCGCCCACTCCCTTCCCATTTCTCCCCACAGTAACACCTTCTCACTTTCATTGGCATTTAGCTTAATCTCTTCAAATAGGACAGGCCTTAGAATAACAAAAGCTGGGAAGGAATCTTCTCTCTGAGCCCCATAAATCTTGGGCAAGGAACACAAAGGGCACGAATAACCAGTTAGAAATGGGAAATGGAAGGAATAATACTGAGAGCAAAATCCAAAATAATTTTCAACAACTGTGACAATTACAAAATCCTGCGACCTCTTGACTCACCTAGGTGACGATTTGGGCCAGATGGCCCAGGATGTAAACAATGTTAGATACAGGAACAGAGATAATGCAGATGGGCAAAGAAGATGAGAACCACTTTCCTCAGGTACAAGCTCAGGTGGGCACCAATAAGAAACATCTGGAAATTAAAACCCCAAACACACTGTTTTATTTAAGGTTTTCTCTTCTTTCTTTCCCTTTCATATACTTATGATATGTATATGTTTATATGTACACACACGTACATATGTACACTCATAAAATATACACATAATTATAAATTATATATAATTATAAATTACAATATAATAAATTATATAAAATTATTTAGTAGAATAATTATATAGTATAATAATTTTATATCAATATATAATGTGTATAATACATGGTATACATGTACTATATATAATATAATATATTATACATACAATTATACACTTTAATTGTATATTATATAATAAATATGCAGTATGTATTATATATGTTACTGTATATTATATATACATATATACACATACATGTGCATGTATTTATATGATAAACTTTTCTATAATAAACAAACACATATTTAATGAGCTTAAGAATGGGTATTCCAAGAGGAAAAAGGAACTATGGAGACAAGGTTATTTCAAAGACAATGGGACAAAATTCACAGGGGTGAGGTGTTTCTGAGAACAGCACAGTATCTGTCATATAGCTTGTCCTCTAGCCTGAGGCATAAAACAAGAGAACAGCAGAAATCAGGTAAATAAAAATTAAAATCACTGTATCAGTAAAATCATTTGTGGGGTATTCATTGCATACAGGGGGCATCAGCAGCTTTGGTATCAGCAGAATTTGGCCACAGTAAAAGGACGTGCCTGCTGCTTTGAAGGGCCTGGAGATGGTCTCCCTAGCTCAGGGAGCCGTGGCCCATGGTGCCCTCAGTCTGTGGTCAGCAGTAGACATCTTGTTTCTGCTGGGGAGAACCAGAGAGAATCCCTCCCTCACTTAATATTTATTGACTCTCTTTGTGAACTTAGCTAAACTCTTGGGATACAGGGGTGAGAAAAACTTCTAGAATATCATGGAGTTTATAATCCAATCAATAAAGAACAGAAAAAAATAAAGTAAACTCCCATTTGATAGCCAAAAGAATGCTTCAGGGGCCACATGTGATATACATCCCGGAGACTCTAGGCATATTTGGAGGAACACAAAGGCCCTGATGTTGGCCCGGAGCAGGTGACAGCTCCAGAGAATTGCTGTTTGCCTGCTATGAGTCTCTGTGGATCCCTAGTCTGGGGTGGCTGACAAAATGTGGGTATGTTTTATGATGTACAAATTAACTGTGTGGGGATCCAAATTTAGTTCTTAATTTTCAGACCAAGTATTCTCATTTTGTTGTCTCTAAGTCATGAGTCAAAGTCAAAGAGACTCTTGTCTGAGGTTCTGAGATGCTCTTAGCCAAAGCAAATCCTAACAATCATTGCAGATCTGGGCCCCAGACCTGCCACGTTCTTGGGTGGTTCTTCCTTTACGTCTCTACAGAGTGACGGCTTTACACGGCCCAGGTCTTCCTGGTGAGAATCATCCATAAGTTATACAGGTATGTGTTTGAATCCCAGCTACACCTCTTACTTAGGCAATTTGTAACTTCTCTAAGACCATTTCTTGAATAACATGAGTAATACCTGCCTCATAGGGCTGTGGAGCTTGAACACATTATATATGTAAAATGTCTTGCATGAAGTAAGATTCATAGGTGCTCGGTAAATTTCATCTCCCATTGTTTCAAACTGCCCCAGATCTCTTTATTTTCTAGGGAGCCATCTAAACTGTGGCAAGAAATCCTTCCTGCCCAACATAATCATTGTTGACAGCTGAGGAAAATGGCTTTAAGCTTTACCCAGGATGTTTTCATGACATCCTTGAGCCAGAAGTATGAAGCATCAATCCCAGAGAAGCCCAGTCTCTCTCTCACGGTTAGTTCCACCTTTGCAAACTGTGATTTCTCTTTTTCTCTTTCTTCTTTCTGCTGTAGCAAATGCTCTGGGCATCAAGATCTTAGCCTTTTAAAGAATTTTTTTTACTCCTCTTTGGGATCGTTTATAGACAGAGAGAGTGTGTGTCTGTGTGTAGAGTGCATAACAATAAAAAAAACTGACCTAGCTTTTGCAGCCAGCATAACTTCTGTTACCACTTTCATCTTCTCAATTTCTCCTACTCTTTCCAGAGCTCTACTATGCAATATGGCGAAATGTGTATTTTTGTATTGTAAGGATCTGTTACTTACTTTTTTAGTATTCTTTTTTTTAGCCTTGTTTCTAGAGATCTTCCTAAAGGACCTAATACATTTTGATTATAGAATCCCACTCGGGATGTTTATATTAATTTATTATTTAATTATTATTATTTTTTTTTTACTGTTTAGACATCTTTCAGTTGCAACATTTGTACTAACCTGTTATATAAAAATGTCCTCTATCATTCTTTTCTGTTTATTCTTCAATCAGAAAAATAAAGGCAATAATTCCTTGATGCATTATCTAACTTCAAGATATTTTTACTTCTTTCTTTTTAAGCAACACAAATTTCCTTTCCAAAAAATTTTCTTTTCAAAAGATTCTTTAGTATCTTAATATTATTCTATGGTGAATATAGCACAAAATTTTTTGGTTAATCCCTGTCAATTGTTCAGCAATTGGATTGAGTTGCAGAATTTTGTCAGCAAGAGACTGACATGGCTGGGTATCCTTTCTATTCTATTATTCCCTCTGCAAACTTTTCATCTCGGCAGTATTTGGCAGTAGATATTGCAAGGAAAGAAGCTTATCTCACTTGCTCATAACCATCTTCCCAGTAGGTAGAGGGTGATCAATAAATATTTACTGCATGAGTAAATGAAGGGATGTAATGAGTAATGAAGTAATGAGTAAATGAAGGGATGAATTGATGTGCCTTTTAGGAAAGAATATGGTGGTCTTGACTGTCAATACATCAGAAGTTTTATTCTATTTTCTATAAAAATTTTCCCTTTCTGATCCTTTTCTTTTGGACTTGACTTAAACTGTTTTCTATATCTTGTTAAGATACTCTAATTATAGTCACCCTAGTTTGGCTCTGGTTTTGGGTGTGTCCCACAATTGATAATGGAAAGCTTAAAAGAATAAATGAAATTCAAGACAGAGAGAACCAGGAACAGTCTGGCTGGCTCTCTTCCAATAGGTATTCTCCCAGAGGGCATGGCAAAACCCCTGGAATTGAAGGCCAAGATACCTGCCATAAATAGTCAACACATTTACTCTGAGTTTATTCAAGGGCATTCACATAAACCAAACTCACCATTCTAAGTAGTATAAAACAAAAACATTCATGTACAGATTTCAATAAGAAATATAACTGCCGTGTGGACCAGAATACACATATCATCCTGCATAGTATATTTCTTCCCTGTAATAATAACAACAAGTATAATAATAACTAAAATTTTTTGAGAAAACTACAAGGAAGTTAACTTATAAACACTAGTTGCTTGGTGAATATTAAATTAGAAAAGTGACTAGATGATGTAAATGTCTAGAAGTCACAGCTACCTAGCTAGGGTGAACCCCCATTCAACACAAATTCAAAATTTTCTTCTAATTGTCAACTCCAACACCTTTCCCATCCTTCACCCTCACAGATGACCTCACTCACCTTCTACCATTACCATGGGAGCTCTTCTTATTTCCTATTACTCCACCTACAAACTCACTGGCCTCCAATGGTGATGCCCTTTCCTCCTTCCTTAGGTTACTCTAAAAGCTTCCTGAGGTTAATTCCAACCCTGTTATTTATAATCTAGATCATACACCCACAGTGCCTCCACTTGGAGTTCATTCAATAGATTATCTCCTCTCAGCCTTTCACTCTAAGATTCTTTATCATGAGACAATACAAAATGCCCCATTCCTGTTGCCACCCCAACATCACCTCCAGGATGTACGCTTTTTGGGCCAGAGTCGAACTTTGAGTTGAACTCACTGCGTCCTGACCCTTCAGTTCTGGCTTCAGCTCACACCACTCTCCTGGTGTAGTTCTTGACAGGGGAGCCAGCAATCTCTCTGCTGTGAATGCTGAGATGTGGTGGCACACTTGCCCCTTGAGCTCATCCTCTCCCTGGTCTCTCATTCATCATTCTCCACGAGTTTTCTTCCTAGCTCTTGGCTATTCTTTATCACTTTTTTCAACTTCTCATTTCTGTCCCAAGTGTTCTTTTCCTACTCTACAGTTTTTTTCTGGGAGATTTCATTTTTCCCTCTGGATCGTTTATTTTTAAGTTGAAGGCAAACCTATCGATAGCCCACATTTTCCTCTTAGCTCCTGACCTGTAGATATTACCAGTTACCACTTGCATGTACCGCAGGCATGTTAACAACTAAGATTCTATAATAATAACCAAGTTCAATTCATTCTGTGACTGAAATTTCTTTCAAATTCATCAACTGTTTTCTATCTCTACTGCCATGGCCTCATTCAGGCCACCATTATCTCTCTCCCGGAGTCCTTCAACAGTCTCCAAACACAATCTTCTTTCCCTCCAGTATTGTCCTTTCAGTCTCTTTTCTCACCCTCAAAGAATACCCCTGCCATAGTGATCACTTGAAAGCACAAATCTTTGTCCATCACTATCTCAAGCAAAACTCTGCAGTGATGAACCTGCTGTTCTTAGATAAAGTCTAGAGTCCTTAACATGACTTACAAGACCCTTCATGATGTGGCCTTGGCTTACCTTCCCTACTTTATCTCCCACCTCTCTTGAAATCACACTATAAGTCGGCTACCAGATCTGCCTTGAGGACTGAAGGCTTTATTCTGCCAGCTACTGCAACTACTGTTCGCAGAAAGTCCCCAGCATCAGCCCTTTTCAGAATTGCCTTAGCTGAAGAGAATTCTCTCATACAAGGTCATGCCCTTCCACATTCCAAGAATTGACTGGATCGAATGACTGGTCCACATGGAGTGATGAAGACCTAGTCCCATCATCTCAACTTGACAAACCCAAGGGCCATGGCAGCTTCAGAGCTCCTAGTAGGTTTGGTGAGACTTCTGTTGAGACTGCATCACAGCCCAACTTCTCTCTCTGCTCAATCCTGCCTTCTTCCCTTCCTTCCATACTCCCTAGTAAAGAGTACTCTATCATAAACCTCCCACATACTAACCTCAGTCTCAGAATCTGTTTCCTGAGGAACCTAACCTGCAAGAACTCCCTCGTTTGCATTCCTGGCTCTTGCCATCCTGAATATTGTTGAGTTTCTGGAATGCCTGTCTTGCTCTGCCTTCCAGATTAGCAGAAAGCCTTCTCTCATCTTACTTTCCTATTCCCAAAAGTTTCCTTTTTTATTTTTATTTTTTTTTAAAGATTTTATTTTTTTCCCTTTTTCTCCCCAAAGCCCCCCAGTACATAGTTGTATATTCTTCCTTGTGGGTCCCTCCAGTTGTGGCATGTGGGATGCCGCCTCAGCATGGCTTGATGAGCAGTGCCATGTCCACGCCCAGGACTCGAACCGACGAAACTCTGGGCCGCCTGCAGCGGAGCGTGCGAACCCAACCAATCGGCCACGCGGCCAGCCCCAAAAGTTTCCCTTTTTAATGTCTTCCTATAGTAATCTATATGTCCCTCATTACACTGCTTATTACTCAGCACTATAACATCCCTAGATTGTAAACTCTATATTTATTTTCTCATCCTCAGTGCCCAGCACATAGCAGATGCTTAATAACCAACTGCTGAATTCACTCATTCACTCATCTTGGTAATGGAGTAGCTTCATCAGAGGGTGCAAAATCCAAAGGTCAAGACATGCTCTCCAATAGCACAGTCTGCTTTTGCTCCACTCTTCTACCAAAATTTATCTTAACAACCTCTCCTGAATGGCATTACTCATTTGCCTATTTTGTTCTTATTCTGTGCTTTCATTGTTGACTACCAGTCCCCTACAGATAAATGCATTTGTTCTTTAGAGATGTTAATATATTTAATTAGCTAAATATAGTGTTACCAGCCTGGGTACATTTGTGTCTCTTTGAAGGGATTTTGAGATATTCTGTCGTCTTTACTTTTGGTCTCATCTGCTTTTGTTGGTTTTATGCTTCAATTGTTTTTCTGAGTTCTTGTGGGGGTGGGGAGCTCTTCTCTGTAGTTCCCATGTTCTGGCTGCCAATAACAATATACCTATGTGGTGGAAAGGACTTTATAAACATTTTTTTCTCTTGGTTCTTTTTTCTGATTTGCAATGAAACAAATACATTTTCCAACTGTTGGCAGCAACTTATGTTTTTTAGCAGGATTTTTATTTGTCGATGGAAAGAAAAACAAATTGGGGAAAAGGTTACTGTGCCATGAAGAGAGAATAAGAGGCAAGAAGTAGATTCAGACTCTTCTTACAGATACTTACAATGTGAAACATAACACCTCATTAATATCCACAATACATGAAGACAGACTCCACTTGTGAAACACTCATCTGTTCCTGTTCCCAGCTCAGTGTGCGTGCGGCAATCCGGCTTCAGAGCTCCCCACTTTGCAGAATTGTTCTCATAAGATCTCTTCTGTTACCCAATCCGAAGGGCACTTTTCAGTCCTTCCTGCTCTTGACCTTAATGGTAAGCACTTCCCCGTTTACATTCTTGCTTCCATTCTCCCCTTTTTCTCCTCTCACCTCCTCACTGTACCTCTTGGGCCTCTTCTTCCCCTTTCACTCCTCACATTCCAGGGTCCCCTCTCTTCCTTCCTTTACATGCACGGTGATTTCTTCCATCCCCAGGACTTTGTTAGGCAGTCTTAGATCGTTCTCTTTCTCTCATTAGAGCAATCACTCTGTTGTATTGCTTTACTATTTTTTGAATATCTGTCTCACTAGGCTGTGAGGTACTTCGCCATAGAGATTGTGTCTTTGAATCCCTAACACACAAGGCTGAACTCAAACACAGCAGGTACACAATAGTTGTGGACTTAATGACCGAATATCCTGGAATATGCTTGTTCTTATAGTCCAAATTTGCCTTCTTATTAATCTCAAAAAAGTACCCTAAATTAATTAAACAATCAAACTTTTAAATAGTCTAGAAAGATGTATTCTTCTTATTACACTTAAATAAAATCATCCACTTATGATAGTCATGTAAATTTCCCAGAAACTCTAGTACTAGTGCTGAAAGATACAATTGATATATATCTCTTCATTTGGAACATAAGCATGTATGTGCCTTTATTTTATAACTACCCTTGGTAGGGCTATGAAACTATGTTCTAAAGATACAGTTTAGTTATTGAGTTGAAAAACAATGTTTCTCCTAAAAAGATATTCAAGTTACTTTTTTTCCTATAAAGGAATGTAATAAAAAGATTCATCATCATTATTCTTATTCTTAATAGTATTTTACCAGTGGAGATTAAGTACAATGACTAATAATTCATTTTATTTAATCTAAGAAATATTTTTGATCACCTACAATATGCCCAGCAACATAAAGGCAATGTTCTATTTTGAGTGAAATAGACATTGGATTGGTTTTCTGTGATACTGTTTCTGTTTTCCTATGATACTCGCAGTATACACATGCACTTCTAAAAATTTTAAACTAGAATATAATAAAAATGTATGAATAAAGGAGACTACTTTCCTGAGCAAACGAAGCATGAAGACTGTGGATACTCTGCTGTTCTAATCTCAGAGTACCTCGAATTTGACTTTAATGAGAGATTATTTCAACTGATAGGAGACTATCACATCATAGGCACAATGTAATTTTTATCTCTAGTTCAGAAACCAGAAAAAAAGTTGCTTTCTGTACATATAAGGCGCAGATGATAAAGGGTAAGAGCAGATTCAGTGATTAGATAGCCTCTCTCTGGTTTAATGAAACTCACCTAAGAACAACAAAATGATGGAAAAAGTTTGGGCAGAGAGTCTGAGAACTTGGTGTCACAGAGTTCAGCTCTGCCTTTTTCGTGATGATTTTGAGAAGATCGTTTTACTCCTCTGGTCTTCCATTTCCACTCATTCAGTTATTCATCCAAGTAACAGATATTTATGGAATGGCTACTCTGTGCCAGGGACTGTCTTGGAGTGTAGGTATAGAACAAAATACAAGACGTCCTCATGGAATTTACAGCAATCAGTGAAGTATTTCTGAGACCCAGACTACATTACTTGGGTTATTGTTTGTGGGCTACGTAGACTTTTGAATTGTAGCATATCTCCAATGAGTCCACTGGAATCGAGTTTGCATTTTCCTGTTTTGCTTGTGCCATTTAAAATATGTTGCCTTATATTTATTAGTGTAGTAAGTCATATTTTCCAGATAAGTTTTCTACTTTTAAAGTAAAAGATTATATTTTACAAGTTTCTTTGCCTTATTTCTAATTATAATATAAATATAATTGCTGTGGAGAACTTGAAAAATACAGAACAATATAAAGAGCACAAAAATCACTTATAATCCAATCACCTAATAAGAATCATGTTTACATATAGTCTTTTTATCTACTTTCAGTAGTTTCCTTAGGTGTGTACTTTTTTGGTTATTTTTGCAAAATTTGGATCAAAATTCTGTAATTTGGGGCTGGGCCCATGGCCAAGTCGTTAAGTTCACTTGCTCCGCTTCTGCGGCCTGGGGTTCGCCAGTTCGGATCCTGGGTGTGGACCTACACACCACTCATCAGGCCATGCTGTGGAGGCATCCCACACAGAAGAACTAGAATGACTTACAGCTAGGATACACAACTATGTGCTGTGGCTTTGGGGAGAAGAAACAATTATGCAATTTTATGTCATACTTTTATATATCATGAACAATTTATTATTTCCTCATATATAAATTCCCACACAAATTTCAATGACTTCTTTGCTAATTAATAAAAGGAATTAATTCATTGTTTTATTTACTATTTTGAGCACCAGTGGAGTTGCACATACATTTAATTATTTTTATTATAAAATAAGTTAAAAATACAGAGTATAGCTAACAATATAATAAATATCCATGTACCCAACAATAAGCTTAAGGAAAAAAAGTTACAGATATGCTTGTGCTCTCCAACGTATTCTTCCTGGACATGTTTCTACCTCCTTTTCCCCAGAGTTAACCACTAGCTAGAATTTATTATTCCTACACATAATTTTTATACTTTTACTACATATGTATATACCCCTAAAGTATATGCAACTTGGCATGTTTTATAGCATTAGAGTATTGATATCACAGTAGGACATATATCCTATGGCAACTTTTTAAAAGCCCAATATTATATTTTTTGCTATTTAGTCATGTTTGTACATGGAGCTCTAGTTCATTAATTTTCATAGATTTATACAAGTCCATTATATGGAGATAAGCAATTTAAGTGTTGATGAATATTCAAGTGGTTTTCATTTTCATTATAAGCAAAAAATGTTCCACTGAACATTATAGAAATTTCCTTATGCACGTGTGAGAGTTTCTCCAAGGAACGTTTTTGGAGTGAAGGTGCTGGGTCATCGGATACACACATCTTCAGCTCTACTAGGTTCTGCCATCTTGCTCTCCAGAGTGATTGTTCTGATTGACACTCCCACCAGTTCTGTATAAGTATTCTTCTTGCTCCACATCCCAGCCAATCACTGGTATCATCAAACTTTAAATTTTTGGTTAATCTGAGGGCTGTGAAATGACATAGCGTTATGGCTTTAATTTGCACTTCCCTGGTTACTAATGGCGTTGAGCATCTTTTGATAGATCTAATGGCATTTCCTCTTCTGGAAATTGCCTTGTATATTTTTGTTCCTATAAAAATTAGACTGTCTTTTCCTTTATAATTTGTGATAGTTCTTTTTACATTGTCTTATTAACGTTTTGTTGGTTACATGCATTGCAAAAATCTTCCAGCCTGTGGTCATCTTTTAACTTTGTTGGTGCAGTCTTTTCTATGCTGAGTTTTAAATTTTAATGTATCTGAATTTAACAATCTTTTCCTTTATGGGCTGTGATTTTTATGTCTTGTCTTTTCCAATGTTAGGGTCATAAAAAGGTCATTCCCCCCACCCCAAGAACTTTTAGTTTCACTTTTTACAAAAAAACGTTCAATTCACATGGCATGTATTGTTTTATATGGTGTGAAGTAGAGGTATGATTTGGTGGTTTTTCTACAATCCGTGGTCTCAGATTCATTTATCAAATAGTCTATTCTCTTCCCACTGATACACAATGCAACGTTTCTCATACATAATTCCCATATATGTAACGGTGTGTTTCTGGGTTCTCCATACTCTTTCACTGGTCATTTTGTATAGCTGTGCCAATAATATGCCAATAATTTTTTATAGTTTCATAGTAAGACTCAGCACACTGCTTCATATGTTGTATAAATTATGCCTGGCCTAAGGACACCAGGCTGAAGGGATGGGTGGAGTGTGAAATCCAAATCCTGCTTTGTATACCCAGGAACAGGGCTGTGTCTGCCTGGAAGGAGTGGCACCTTTTTCTAATTCACAGGAAGACATTGTCAGACACTTTTTTCTCCTCTGGGAAATTGACAAAGGCTAGTAGAGGTGCTGAATCAATGTCTAATTGGGCAATTCTCCCACTTCCTCTTTCTTCAAAAGTGTCTTGGTTGTTCTAGATCCTTCACCTTTGTTGAAATCTATAAAAAAATCTTGCTGAGATTTTCATTAGACTTGTATTTTTTTCATTATTTTGTGGAGAACGGGCATCTTTTTGATATTTAATCTCATTAATTGATATCACCTATCCATTTATTTATGCCTTGTTAATGCCTTTTAATATAGTTTAACAATTTCTTCAAAAAGATTTTAAAAATATTTTGTCAGATCTATTTGCAAGCTTTTCTGTCTCATTGTTATTGTGCTCAAACACACACAAAATTACATTTCACAACTGCGTGTTACTGATGTTTAGGAACACAATTTTTATATAATTATGAACATACTTTTCTTATACTTATTGTACATTCACAGTGAATTTCCTGTTCAAAATTTTAACCTATTTTTCTCCTTGGGCATCTATGGAGTATGTGTATGTAACCCACCCCCCATGATTTGCAAGAACTTTTGAAAGATTAAGGCTAATTGTTTTTTGTCATATATATTGCAACTTTTTTTTTAGTTTGCCATTTACTTTTTACTTTCCTTTTTTTTTCTTTGCAGGAAATTTAAACTTTTATGGAGTCACATATACCAACCTGGGGTTTCTTTCTCAGTCTTTATGTTTCTTCATATCAACATTAAATAACTATTAATCACATTTTCTTTTTAAAGTTATTCATTTATCTTTTTAATCCATATGGAATTTGTTTTGGTGTTTGCTGTAATTAGCAATGTCCATTTTATTTTTTTCTTCCCAGGAAGTTAGCCTAACATTCCAGCACAATTTTATTCTCTACCGAGTACTACCCACTAGCTTTATCAAGAATTTGTGCCGGTGGCCTTCCTTTTCAGTCTTGTTATCTGAAGAGTTAATAAGTCTTGGGATTTTAGTCAATCAATTAAACATTTTTGAAATCTAGGAGGATACTTTGCTCTACCACTGCAGTAGTCTGAGAGAATGCTCCCAACAGAGAATTCACGTTCCTGCATCACCTACCTCCAGTCTGGCTAATATAGAATAGACAGTAAATAGGCAATAGATGGATGAAAGAATTGAGGAAAAGAGGAGACACCTTTCGACTTAGATTTAGTTTCCTTTGGAAGGGAGCTAGGTTTTGATTTTTCACAAGATAACAATCCAGTAGACTGGGAAGGAGAAACTGATGCAGAGGAACGGGAAGGAAGGCACGAAAGGGAGAATTCTTAGGAATGTCTGACATATTGATTGGCTAGTCAGAAGGTGAAACAAGTTCAGAAATCAGGCAGGAAGGATATTCTGCAGATACGATAAAGACGACAAGGTTGAGAATTTTTTGTTTTATTTTGTTTTGATTATGGAAAGTTTTATGCAGAGGAAATAGTACAACAGATCCCATGAATCCATCACCTATTTTCAACAATTATCAGTTCAAAAGTTGGTATTGTTTCATCTCTACCTCCACCCATTTCACCCATTTCCCCACCAATGAATTACTTTGAAGCAAATCCTATGTATCCTATCAGTTCAACTGTAAGTAGTTTAGCATGTGTCTGTAAAAGATAAAAAGTCTTTATGACAACAAAACATATTCACAATATCCTGGTTGAAGTAGAATTTGTTATCTTACTAACTTAATGTATTAGGGAAACCTAGTTCATTTTGATTAAAGTGGTAGAGTGTAAAGAACCTTCCACTTGAGTTAAGAGTTACCTGGGTTTTTAAGTTCAGGCCCTCAACTTTCCATCTGTGGGACTCCAACAATGCTCTTCGCTTAATTGTAAACCTGAATTTCCTCATTAGTAAAAGAAGGATGATAGTAGCTGTGTTATCCATTTCACAATTGTCATCAGAATGAGGTTAACAGAAGTGAAAACAAACACTGTAAAATTGTAAAGTACTAACTTCCAGTCTAATCACCTCCTTTGTAAAAGATCCCTAGGACAGATCATTTTAGGCAATAGATCGTTTTTGTCCAGCCTTGTCTACAGTGTTGCTTGCTTTGGTTTCTCTTCCCAAAAACATTACTTTGGTACTTATTTTTTCCTTTAACTTTAGGGTTATAGATGCTCAGACTCATAAGCAATTTTGAATACCAAGAGAACAAAGTTTAGGATTCTATCTTTCACCTTTTCCGCTTTCACCCTTCCATTTCATTTACCTTGTGTTTCTCTTTAATTTTAACAGCACCGAGAACGAACTGATTACTTTTTGGTGTGCCCCAGTCATCAGGATCCCGCCGAGTGCAAACTCAAATTTTCAGAAGTTAATTTTAGTGGTCTTTTGGCCAACAGAGCTTCACATAACTAACAGAGAAAAAAATTTATTTCCTCCCCTGAAAAGAGCCACAGCAATCATGCAAAAGCATTTAGCTGGTACATTCTGATTGTAAAATCTCTGTCCATCCTTGGGGGGAAATTACTCATCTCCCTATAGGGGGAACTCTACAGAGACTGTTCTCCTAAAAGGCGCCAACTGGGCGGCGTCCTCTCTTCCCAACGCCCTGATTTCTTTTCTTAGATGTGGAGATAGGCGGCGGCTTTCATTTTTCTCCTTCCCAGTTCCCAGGCCTTCCGCGGGGCCGCAGGAGCCGGGGCTGGCGGTCGAGGCGGGTGGCGGGCCGCCTCCTCCCGCCGCGGCGGGGCTCGGGGCCTGGGCGCTCGGCGGCGTCCGCTGAGTCAGTTTCTTCCTGCGCGACTCCCGGCTGCGCCGCCGCGGCGAGTGGGATCCGGTCCCGGCAGGCGGCGCCCGCCAGGGGACCCGTCTCGGCCCGCGCGGGGTCCACGGTCACGGTCACGGTCACGGTCACCCCGGCCCGGCCCGGCCCAGCCCTCTCTGCGGCCCGGCCGCCCACTACGGTTCTGCACGCCTTCCTTCCCTCGGCCGAGCCTCTCGCAGGCCCCTGAGTTCCTTTTTGGGGCCTGAGTGGGGGAGGAGGGACACAGGAGGAGGAGGCTCGGGGAGAGGCAGGGCAGCGCGGGGCGGGGAGCCGCCGCCTTCCTCTAAACAGGCGGGCGTGGGTGCCGATGCGGCCGGCGGCGAGCGCGGGCTGCGGGCAGTGAGCTGGGCTCGCCCCGGGAGCGGCGGCCCGCGCCCCTGCCCCTGCCCCTGCCCCTGCCCCTGCCCCGAGCAGCCGGCCTTGGCGCGGGCGGGGCGGCCGGTTTGGAGCAGGGTCCATCATGGCCAGTGGCAGCTGTCAGGGGTGCGAGGAGGAGGACGAGGAAACTCTGAAGAAGTTGATAGTCAGGCTGAAGAATGTCCAGGAAGGAAAACAGATAGAGACGCTGGTCCAAATTCTGGAGGATATGCTGGTGTTTACGTACGCCGACCACGGTAATCATTTGCAAGGAGACTGTTCCTTTACCCCCTCCCCCCGCCTCTTTTGCAAACTTTCTCCCCAGCGCTTTGGAGCTGCGCAAACCTGGTCTCTTGAAGCCACAAACTCTCTACTTCTTAGGGCAGAAAGGAGCTGAGAATTCTAGGAAGGTCTTGCGCTCACTTCTTTTGCTTTCTCCCCCCCGCCTTTTTCAGACTCAAAAGGAGGGCCGTGAATCGTGACTTTGCTTCTTTTCCCTCACCCCCTTTCTTTTCCAGCCTCCAAGTTATTTCAAGGCAAAAATGTCCACGTGCCTCTGTTGATCGTCTTGGACTCGTACATGAGAGTCGCTAGTGTACAGCAGGTAAAGGCGTTGTTTTACTTCTCCCATTCCCCGTTCACTTTGGAAATAGATGTTTTCCCGTCAATGTTGTATCCCCAGACTTCTGGACTGTTTCTGAGATTTGGCTTGACAAACCGGTGACTGATTTTAAGATGGAAGCGTTGTCAAATCGTTATCAAATGTTAACGGCGTATGAGGGCCCAATACGTGCTCGCTGATTGTCTGTAAGAAGTAACTTTATACGATTGACTGACAAAACATGGATGGTGGCGGCAGAGGAATAATAATGGGTTGAGTTTTCTGTTATTGGCTATATGAGTTCGTCACTGTTTAGATCAAATTAGCTAAGAATCTTCCCAATACACAGCATGTCCTAGAGGTGACACCATTGTGAATAATTTGGGAAAGGAGACTAATTAACAATAATAAAATTAATAAAATTAAGTAATTGGCAAACTCTCAGGTTTCAGGGCTTTCCTTTTTTTTAATTTGAAGACAGATGTCTCGACTTCTTTAGTTGTAGTATGCCTTGTTTTATCTAAAGAAAGTGATATTTTATGATTCCTCTATTAGTTTAAATTTATACTTTTCAACTGTTTTCATGTAAAATGAATGTCAAAGCAAAACAGAGTCTGTCCCATAGGAAACCCAGAAATTTGCTAAATATCTTAGATGTATTAAAAAGGGAGCCCTAATTGATGATAATTAATGATTGATAATTGATGATAATTAAGGATGATTTAGAGTCAAAACAAGATCACTGCCTATCGTGTGAACTTCCTTTGTAGATTTTGAGATTTAAAGAACTGAAATCGTTTTTTGTCATTTGCATGTTAAGTCCTGGAGGGAAAGAGAGTTGAACTTTAAACTCTATCAGGATGCAGTCAGAAAGTCAATGTTTCTTAATATGTGCTTGAGAATGTAGACAGATGTGAAAATTATCTGGATCCCTAAATCTGTGTCTATCTGTCTTTATCTTTTTATCTCTGTAACCAACTGTTAGCATACACTGTGAGAAGATGAAGTCATGATAAAGACACTGCTCTTTTTAGCACCCAATGTCTGAATTTGCCCATGGAACATGAGTCACTTTTTCGCACTGGCCCATTGTGCTTGCTCTTCTCCACCCACATAATACCCTCTTACTTGCCTGTGCTTTGGTGTTCAAAAGTGCCTGGTCTGGCAGCCTCCATTCCCTGCACTCCGTGCTAGACTTGAGAACTCAGAGGAGCTTGGAATAGAACCACCTCCTAATTCTTCTTTATTTTAGAAACTGCCCAGGCCTGGGCATGTTTGGAGTACTTATGAGTGTCACTCAGTATCCTTGCCCAGTTAGTACCAGAGACAAAGTATGCAAGAAAATAAGGAATTGTCTTCTGAACTGGTAATTTAATGGAATTGAATTGTTAGTTTCAGCACCCTATATGTATTAGTCTGCCAAGAGCATGATGTAGATTACATCACTTGATTCTCACTGGGATCTCACTGCCCCCCTGGATATCTCACTGGCTGTTTTTCCCTCGGAGTAAGTAGCTCATTTAGGATCACAGAGCTAGGGGCAGAGCCAGGACTCAAGTCTTCTCACATCTTCGAAATCTCTTGCCGTCATACAATCCTCTAGCTGCTGAATTCACAAGCTTTTCATTGCAAGTAAAAAGCGTGATGATTTGGTACAAATACTGTGGCCATGGTAGACACAATGACATTATCAATTTTAATTATCAGTGGTCTTACTAAAGGGATGAAGAAAGGGATCTCTCTACTGATTTTATAATACTCCACTTAAAAGAAAGTGAGTTTTTATCCTTCAAATTTCTTTATATTATTCACCATATTATACACCAATTCATACTGGTGTAGTTAGTATAGATATTCTTTATTGCTTTATATGTTGAATTAGCTGGAAGTGCTGAATTAAAAACTTTTAATGATTGAGGCCGGCCTGGTAGCATAAGGGTTGAGGTGCACACTCACTTTCGTGGCCCGGGGTTCGCCGGTTTGGATCCTGGGTGCTGACCTACGCACCACTTATCAAGCCATGCTCAGGCGGCGTCCCACATATAAACTAGAGGAAGATGGGCACACGTGTTAGCTCAGGGCCAATCTTCCTCAGCAAAAAGAGGAGGATTGGTGGAGGATATTAGCTCAGGGCTAATCTTGCTCAAAAAATAAGCTTTTAATGATGAATTTAAAGAGTTAAGATAAATTACCCTTCAAAAGTGAATGTTAAGGTTTGTTTCCAGAATTCATTTAACATGATATTCGAGACTCTGATTTTTATTTTCAAAGTCTTTTCTTATTTTATTAATGCTCCTTAATAAATAACAGTCTTTAGAGCATTGGCAGTTAGGCCACCTCTCCTGCTTTTCCTTCCTGCCAGTCATCTTCTCATTTCTCTGTGCTCCTCAATTTTACATTACTTCTCTGTGTCCACACAGTCAACCTTAGAAGTAAGGAAGCAAAATAAATGAAAGTGACTAAAATTTTCTTTAGCCCTTAGACCCTTTCCAATTGTGCATTAATTAGATGCTTGAGTTTACAGAATAATTATAATAAAGTGAAACTACCAATTTAATTGTATTATAACTGTGCAGGATGGGAACCGTCTCTCTTGGAAAGATAAGCTTTCAATTGAATAGACTAATGGATCAGTTCTTACCTCGGCTTGGCTGCTGGTGATTCTGTTTAATCGTAGAAGCTCAGTTGCCTCAATCTTTTTGCAAAGCGATTACTGATACTGTTGCTTAACCAACCAAAACAAAACAAGTTTTCTCCTCGGGTCAGCCATGCAAGAACTGAGATCAGTTTAGCATCCTATGTGATTTATGTTTCATTTCTCACCAGAAGCTGTTCTGAACCTTATTTTCTTATATACTTGGGGGAAAAAAAATCTCTATGTATTTTATGAAAGCACAAAATTTAGCCGGTTTCTATGACAGCTGGATTGTCAATGTCTGTTCAGCTTATGTGGAGGAGGATGTCCTACTTAAGTATAGGTAAAAATAGCTGTCAGAAATTGCTGCCTTTTCAAGCAATTTGAAATTATGTAAAAGGAAGTAATGACAGAATAAAGCAATTCATGCTTATTCCAGAAAAGATCCAGAAATAATATTGTAAAGCGATCTGGTGTAATTATATTTTCTTGTGAAATACCCATTGTTTACTCCTGTAAACAAGTAAGAAAGTTGTGCCTTTATTCCTTATTGGATGCATAGAAATTTCTCACCTTCTCATTCAACTCTCTGCATCGCTCCGCTCCACTCATGTGTCTGGTCCATTTAGAAATGGTCCCCTCCCCTGCAGCAGTCTCCTCCCATTTAGCGCTTTACTCTGCTCACTGCCCATCAGTTTCAAAAGGTTCCATTTCCCTATTTTGGATGACCAAATTTATAATTCTTTTGAAATCTCGCTCAAGTCTTACCTTTTCTATATTATATTCTTCTCTGAGGAATTCTAGCTCACAGTGAGTCACACTTTTAGGTTTCATATTTTATTGATATTTATCACACATCATCCTTAGGTTTTCATTTATCTTTAGATGCTACATATGTATGTGTTTTCTATTTTCTTTGTTTTTTTTTTGTCTGACCGCATCAAGTATAGTTTTGTAAGATAATAGAATTGAAGATTCCTTAAATCAAGAGAAGAATATTTAACAGTAAGAGTAGTTAAATTTAATCTCCAGTTTGGAATTAAAATGTGTTCTTTAAAAAAATTGTATTAAAAATCATTTTTTTCTGAAGTAAAGAGCAACTTATTCAAGTTGGACTGAATGAAGATATATTTAAAATGCATCAGTAAGATCATATTTTATTTAGAAATATGAAAGAGCCTATGGGCATTCATGATGTCTGGACCTCATTAGCTCATAGTTAGATGTTCTAAAGAAATCTAGAGGGGCCCATTGAGAAATTCTACCTCCTCTCTATCTTACAGTGCCTTTCACTTTTCCCTGTAGCAGATATTACATTGTCATCAGACAGTGCTATTTCTTTTGCCAGTTATTCTAGCTCCATTACCTGGGGAGCAGCCTTTCCTGATAACTTACACATTGCCATCAAAATCTCCAGCTTCCCCTAATCCTTCGTTCCAACCCAATTCATTTTTATCGTATAATTAAAATCCTAAATATTTAGAAGAAATCCTGTCAGGTAGGTGTGACTTAAAATGTATGGAAAGCCTGAGTATAGACTTTCTTGCGCTTCGTAATCTTGGTATGTCCTCTAGAACTATCTTTTGTGTTTTATTTTATTTCTTTTAGGCAATAGGCATGTCTATTTCCTTCATCATTCAGAAGTGTTATAATATTTTTGTATGCCTTTCTGGTATGATTTTTGGAGAAAGAGGTATTCTAAGTATATAGCTTCTTTTCTCAGTAAGCCTTTTAGAGTACTTTGTGTTTTAAAATAATTATTTAAAAATAATTTAGTCACCTGTTCTCCTAAGAATGAAGAGATTCATGTTTGACTGAGTATGTTCCATTAGCATGTTTAAAAACGTGGATATTTATCTTTCTTGCTTTCAGGTGGGTTGGTCACTTTTATGCAAATTAATAGAAATCTGTCCAGATACAATGCAAAGCTTAATGGGACCCCAGGATATGGGACACGATTGGGAAGTCCTTGGGGTTCACCAGTAAGTATGACAGATGTCTAAAAACAAACCACTAAATCTTTATACGTGTGACAACCTTTCCTTTTATTCATTGTATTTGCAATCCAAGCCAATCTGGTAAAATCCTTTAAAATACAGATATTTTTATGTGAATCAATGATTGACATTTATAGATAGTTTCAACTCAGAAGTATATTATCTAATTGAATTAGAAAATAACATCTGAGGTAAATGTCAGGTGTTATTATTACTTTAATAATATAATTACACAGGTACGTAATTGGTTAAGTTGTAGATTTTTCTTTTTTTGAGGAAGATTAGCCCTGAGCTAGCATCTGTGCCCATCTTCCTCCATTTTATATGTGGGACACCTGCTGCAGCGTGGCTTGATAAGTGGGGTGTAGGTCTGTGCCTGGGATATGAAACTGTGACCCCCAGCCTGCCAAAGTGGAGCAAACAAACTTAACTGCTACGCCGCTGGGTCAGCCCCAAGTTGTAGATTTTTGATGACTACTTATGAATTCAAACCAAGAAGGGGTTTTTACTTTTTAATAGTAGAACTGATACAAATCACCAGTTCTTAAAAAAAAAAAGGAACTAAAAATTTCTATAAATAGTTATTTAGAAGTTTATGCTTTACTGTCTTTAAAAAGTACCTTTAGGGCCAACCCCATGGCCTAGTGGTTAAGTTGGGTACATTCTGCTTCCATGGCCCGAGTTCACAGGTTCAGATCCTGAGCATGGACCTACACTACTCATCAGCCATGCTATGGCAGCAACCCACATATAAAACAGGAGAAGACTGGCACAGATGTTAGCTCAGGGCTAATTTTCCTCATGCAAAAAAAGTGGAAGATTGGCAACAGATATTAGCTCAGGGCTAATCTTCCTCAAGCAAAAAAAGTGGAAGATTGGCAACAGATGTTTGCTCAGGGCTAATCTCCCTCAGCAAAAAAAAAAAAAAAAGAAAGAAGAAAAAGAAAAAGCAAAAAAGACTTTTATGTATATTTATGTGTATATATTTAATGAGCTTAAACCATAGCTTTCAAAATGAAGAAAAAAGAGGAAATTACCTTTCAGCACATCTGCAGCCAAGTCTTGAGAGCTATTTTACTGCAATTTGCAGCATAATGACTAAAGATGAGACCACTTCTTTAGCCATAATTAGTTAGGAAAAAATTTTCTGAAGAAAAAACTGTGTTTCCAGGAAAATCGTTTTTGGATAACTTTGTTTCTTGATGTTTGAAAAGTATCTTTTATCATTAACTTTAGGTGTTCTTTGTACCTGACTTTTCTTTACTACAGAAAAATGAATCATAATTCTTCCAACGGCATATTGCTTGTGAAAAATGTAATTTATGCAAAACTAAATTTTACCTATCGGTATTCTTTGTCAGTATCAACTATAGTTGCAAATTTAGACAAATAAGAGCTTTGTTTATAGGTGAGCATATCTGTGCTTGTACATTTTTCTATCTTCCATAAATGTTTGTTGCTATTCTTCAGTTTCCAGCATCTAATAGTGTGTTTTGAAAAGAACATGTTTACAGTTAATGTATATTCTCATCTCCAAACTAATCTCTGAAATTCTGAGTCAGTTCTAAAGTATACAGCATTTAATGAGGAATTATGCAAAATATACCTGTAATTAGTAATTGTAATGTTATGTGTCCCTTGGTTTGGTTGAGAATTTCCAAGATCCTGAAAGATTAGCAATCTATAACCTTAGAGAGTGTTGGAAAACTCATCTAGTCATATTTTAGTACAAACCAACTGTTCAAAATTAAATTACATAAACATTTCTACAGGGAGTCTCATTCACTCATTCATTCATTCACCCTCCATTCATCAAATATTCATTACGCCTCTACTTTAGGCCAGAAGTAACGTGAACAAGATAAACACAGTGCTCTCTACAGTGGAGCATATTAGATTGTTCCCAGCAAAACTTTGCTGTAAAACACATCTGCCCATATTCAGGGACTTTTTTCCTCCCAAAGGCTAACAGTACTAAAGAAGAAATCTCTTGTGTGGTGATGAAGTCAGGAATGGTGTAGGAAGAGGTAGGAGCAGTGTGGGTAGAAGGAGAATTGATGGAGTCGAAGGAAGGGTCTCTCAATTCCTCTCCTCACAGCTGGAGACCACGTGATACGTTTCTTGGACCTAGAAGAACTATGGATGCCACCAGGCTCTGTCTTTTCCCAACAATGGGAAGCCAAATAATACCGAGTAGGAATAGACTAAAGATTGTATATTTTACAATTGATAACTCGGGCTCAAATTTAATGAATTTGAACTAATTGGATATTATTGATATACTAGGTTCACTTTCTATTATAAAATTTTATCATTTTCTCTTTCAAAAATAGTAAAAATCAATAATTTAAATAGTCAAATGGATTTTTTTAAAATTTTTTTTGGTGAGGAAGATTGGCCCTGAGCTAAAATATGTTGCCAATCTTCCTCTTTATTTTTTCCTCCTCAAAGCCCCAGTATATAGTTGTATATCCTAGTTGTAAATCATACTAGTTCTTCTATGTGGGCTTCCAGCACAGCATGGCTTGATAAGTGGTATGTAGCTCTGCACCCAGGATCCGAGCCACAAACCCTAGGCCGCTGAAGTGGAGCACACCAACTTAACCACTCAGCCACGAGGCCAGCCCTTTGGATTCTTAATTTGTATATACAAAGCAAGATCTTCATTACATCTCTATATTTTAGTATATCAACATGCTTAATGTATAATTTGGAAGTTTATATCATATATAAAAATGGGCTTGATCTCTTGATGCGTATATTGCATGATATTTTGGATGTAGAGTTGGGTGAAAATAGTTAATAATTGAATTTGAATATTTAGAGGAAAATGTTGTAACTTTTCCATTGAGACTCATAATGATTCCCTGTTAATTGTCATAAGCCTGGGTCTGGTTTATAGGAAGGAAAAAATACATGAGCTTCAATACTGGGAATGAAATACAGTGAGATGAATAAAAATATAGGTGAGGTGGGGCCGGCCCCGTGGCTGAGTGATTAAGTTTGCGTGCTCCGCTTTGGCGACCCAGGGTTTCATTGGTTCGGATCCTGGTGGGGACATGGCACCACTCATCAGGCCATGCTGAGGCAGCTTCCCACATAGCACAACCAGAGGCACTCACAACTACAGTATACAACTACGTCCTGGGGGCTTTGGGGAGAAGAAGAAGGAACAAAAAAAAAGGAAGATTGGCAACCGTTGTTATCTCAGGTGCCAATCTGTATTAAAAAAAGAGAAAAAATATAGGTGAGGAAAAAATATCTTAAAAAGCAAACGTGTAGGTATGATATTTCACTCTTGTCTCAATTTCTGTTTTTAATTACAGACTGATTCTTAAAATGCTCACAGTTCATAATGCCAGTGTAAACCTGTCAACAGTTGGACTGAAGGCCTTAGAGCTACTCCTAACTTCGGGTAATATATACACACATGTATGTTTAATGTTGACTCAAAATTAAGAAAATAGTTTAAACCATTTGCCAAATGTGTTTTAATGTCTCTTTAAAGTATAGTAACATAATATAACCTAAATATTGATGATTTCCAAAGTTCTTTGTTTCCATTTTCTCTCTTTGTCTCTTTTCTCTACACTTTTTCCTCTCAAATATTCCCTCCAATATCTTGGCCTTAAACATCGTCTTATATACTACTGTCAAATCTAATTTCTATCTCTAGCCTTGTTCCCAGGATCCAGTCCCACATCTTACATTCCCATTGGCTTGTAGACCATACCTGTTTTTGTCATTATTGTATCTTTATTATATTTCTAATGTTTTCTATAATATATGTCCTAGGGTATGATGTAATAATAATATTTAAAAAATATATAGCATTACTTCTTGTGTGCTTGCTAGATGCCAGGCTTCACATGTAAAATACTTCACCTGCTTTTAAAAACATAATCCTCAAAACATCCTTGGAGGTGGGTATTGAGTCCATGTGTCAGGTTCTTTCTCTGAGAAAACTTCTGCCTGGAGGAGGATGGACCTGAAAACAAAGAACCTTGATATGGGGCGGTAGTTGTGATCACTGCCTGTGATGGACACTTGCTCTGATATGAGGTTCTGAGAAGAAAGGCTGCTGACAGGGGCGCTAATCATGAAGGACAGGGAGGAGTTTGGCTCAAAGTAGTGGAGGGTGTTTTAGGTCAAGAGAACAGGGTGTGCAGAGTTACAGAGGCCTGGGAGCATGCGAGGGGCTGGACATGTGGGTGGGAAGATTTTAAATGCCCTCATTGGCCCTGCTAAGCAATGAAGACCCAGGAGGAGAAAGAAAGGAAGAAAGAGGGTGAAGATCAGAGTATGAAGGAAGAGGGATAGGAAAGGCCAGAAGGTACCACTTCACCGCAGCCTTTATTAAAATATGTGATGGATGTACTCACTAGTCTTAACCATGACTTATTTTAAACTCATCCTTGGGAACATTTTTTGGAGAAGGGGGATCCATTCTCCATTTGGCAATGGACAGGAACCTGAGGGTTTATGAATTTGAAAAATCTCCCAACACTGGAATATACTGAAGTCAGCCACAGGCCCACAGGGAATTTGACATGTGTTTTGAAAAGACTACTTAATTTAATTCCTTCCACATAACATTCAGAATTTTGAGCTGTTAGGAAAGTTTTTAATGTGTTTTGAAGTTCCTTTCAGATACTTATTAGAGGTGAATTTAGGAATCATTTTTATTGTTTGGCTTATTAGTTAATTGACTTAATAGTTATTAGGCACTTATTATTGTGCTGGCTGCTGGAGAACTCTAAGACAGATGAGGCAAAATTCCTGCAATGTTGAAGTTCACAGTCCAGCTCCACTGTCTAATATAACTTTTTGTGGTGAAGAAAATGTTGTGTATCTGCACTGTTCAATATCATGGCTAGTAGCCATAAGTGGCTATTGAACAATTGAAATATAAAAAATGGAATTTTGATTTTATTTAATTTTAATTAATTTAAACAGCCACATGTGATTAGTGGCTACCGAATTGGACAGCACGGGCAAAGACATAAAAAGCACTTAAAGAAATAATTTCAACATAATGAGAAAAGTACTATAACAGAGATATAAAGAAAAGCCCACAGGAACCCAGAGGAGAGACCAGCTGAACTCATCTGTAGGCGTTAAGAACGTGGGCATGAACTGCCTAAATGTTAATCCAGGTCTTGTTAGTTGTGGACCTTGGGCATGGTCACTTGGGTCACTTAACCTTTCTTGTCTCAGTTTTCTTACCTCTAAAATGGGGATTGCCCGCCCTCACGGGTTTACGTGTGTTACAGTGAAGTGCTTCAACCTGTGTCTGACACGTTATGCGCTCTACAAGTGTTCACCGCTGCTGCTAACACTCCTGTTCCAGTACAACTATTTTTGTTGACAGAATAAGTGCTGTTTGTGTGATTTCTTGAATGATGGGAGGAGTAGGTTTGGTGTGGGAAAGGGCGAGGGCATTCCATGCAGCTAGTGCAAGTGCAAAGGGATATTAAAGAAAATGTTTAGTGATGAGCAAGTTTAGCATGTCTGGAGTTGAGGCAATGCATGGAGGGACATGGGGCTGGTGAGATACATGTAGTCAGTCTGTGAAGGGTCTAGATTGTCCGATGGAGAAGTATGGGAAGGCCTGGGAAGTTTTAGCAAGGGATTTACAGGATCAAATTTGTGTTTTAGAAACGTAACGCAGGGGACAAACTAGTTAGGTTGAGATTTAGGCCAAGCAGAGCAATTAATCTATTGTGTTTGCATTCCAGGTGGGAGCTGATGAGGTCCTGAACACAATAGGAATGGAGGGGCTTAGTTCAAAAGGAGTTTTCAAGATATATAGGAGATAGACTTGAAGGACTTGGTAATGAATTGATTTGTTGGTTGGGGGAGAGAATGAAAAGAAGAGGGGGCATGGAAGAAGAAAGATAACTCATTGCATAGTTTCTCTCTAGGGTAACTATTGGATGGTAGTATCATTGATGAATTTAGGGAACAGGAGTAGGCTAGGTTTGGGGTGCCGTATGGAATATTCAGATAGGGTTGTCTAAGAGGCAGATAGAAATAGATTTCAGGAGTGTAAGGCAAGAGGTCTAGGCTACAGTTATTAATTGGGAATCATAGAGTTATAGTTAAGTATATTGGGAATTTATCTCATTTAGAAAGACTGTAGAGCTTTATGAATATAGCACCCGGGGCAATTAAGTGGTTCATCAGAAAGAAAAGTCCACAAACCATTCATAGTCCTCATGTAAAAATGAACACATTGAGTGTTAAAGCTGGTATTTACTAAGGGCATATTGTTCTCTTCAAAATAGGTAAAATCACTTTGCTAATATTGGATGAAGAAAGCGATATTTTCTTGTTAATTTTCGATGCCATGCGCACATTTTCAGCCAGTGACGAAGTGCAGAAACTTGGATGCAAAGCTTTACATGTGCTGTTTGAGAGAGGTATTTAAAAACGTAGAATTTTTTATTTTGATATTTATCTAAGAAAAAAGGGTTTATAAAGGGAAAAGTAGAATATTATTATAATAAGAAGGTCTCTAAAATTGTACTATTTATTAAGAAGTGGGAGCTGTCAGTCAAGGAGAAGTAACGGGGTTAATTAAAAAATATTGCTTGTTTTCATGGAATGAATTTCATTCATGTGTTTTAAATTATGCATTTGTAGTAGACTTTCTTCCATTGCTTATTAACAAGGCATAAGGTTCACTTTGCAGACCGGATGTGTAGGTGTTAAGAAAGAAAAAAATAAAACTGTGAAGCCAAGCATAGGTTAAATTTGGATTTATTATGTTGAGTCATCGCCAGAAATTTTAGAAATTGCTAAAGGCTCTATATAAAGAACCAGGAGGTTTACAAACTGTCCCTTAGGAAAAAGCCTAATATGTATTTGATCACTTGGCACTGAGGTTGATAACAGAGATTATCATGTTAATTTTAGAGTTGGTTGGAACCTTTAGTCCCTTGCTGGTTTGATGAGGAAATGGATCAGAGAGATGAAATGAGCAACCTGCCTGAGGGCACACAGCTAGTTATCACCATTGCAGTTCAATTTGCTGCCATTTTTCAAAAGCACCTTTTGCGTCATTGTGACAGCCAATAGTGCAAGGGGTTTAGGATAAGAATGAATTATGTGGGCCCTGTGTCTATGTCAGTTTACCACTGTCAGCTCCAGGAATGGGATAGATCACCCTATACTGTTTAATTCCTTGTCTCATTCCAAAAGAACTTTAAACGGCTTATAGATATTTATAATATGTTAGAGAACAAATGGATGTGGAAATGGGTGAGGGAAAATAATATGAAGCTAGGTTAAATTTACTACTTACTTCAGGTCCTGTATACTTTCAAATGGATGGACCAAAAATTTGGCTCTTTGCTTCCTGTCAGGCAAAGAAAAGAGGTAAACCTCATTGGTTACAAAGTTACTTAAGATACAAGCAAACCCATTTATCAGGAGAAGCAATTGGTCTCATGGGAGACGAGAGAAAATCCTCCCATGGGTTTTCCTGGACAAGATGATATAAAGTACAAACAAAGTGTGTTTCAGTGAAAGAGACACTGTCAAGAGCCGGAACAGCATGGTACCCAGCTCTCTGGTGATCAGGTTCGGTGGGAGAGACTTTACCGTGAGTGAGGAAGGGAAGAACTGCATGTTTTTAGGCTGTCTTTTATAAATGTTATATCTTGCAACTAAGCTTTTGATAAGAATTGAGCAGAATAGAGTTTGAAGTTCTATTGTCTTGCAGGGCCTGTAATCTTCTGTGTTGCAGTTAGGGGCACATTCCTGCTCAGGGGAGTAGGGCTAACATCACTCTCTCACCAGCATTGTGGGCCCTGTGCAGGACTCATGGAGAAGCACTAAGCGGAGAATGTTACAAAGAAGATCTGATTCAATAGAAAGATCATCAGTGCTGACAGTATTATGGTTGTAAATGTTGAGTTGAAAAATTTCTGAATTTCCAAGAAGTACCAAGTTCCCTAGGATTTGGAAGCACCTGTAAAGTTAATTTTCTAAATTTGAAAGTATGCTGTGGAAGCTGCTCCATAAAACGAGAAGGTTCCATGATACTCATTTTTTAGAAGAACCTAACCAATTTCACGTGGTATTATATGGATCATCGGTATAAAGTTAAAAAACAAAAAAGTAATGTTGATCATGAAGAAGAGTGCTGCATTTTCTAACATTTTTGTCAGTGCCGTTCTCAGTCGAGATAAATCAGATTTTTAAATCTATTTTTGAGGTTCCTGCTTATAAAATGACTCCAAATGGAACTCGTTGGCTTGATCAGAAGACTTTAATTATGAAAATTAGTGATGATGGTTTTTGATCTCTGATGAAATTAAGACCATTAAGACAGTATTTCGAACTTGTCATTTGTTAAGAGTTTGTTTTTCTGGAACTGATACATTTAGCTGAGCTGTCCCTTAATGGTGTACCATTAACTACTCCTTTTAACTATTGTGATGTGTTCACATCCAGTAGGACATCTTTATTCGTCACAGGGCAGTTTTCTCTAGAATCCCCAAAATGAAATTGTAAATAATTTTATTTTTCTGAGAACTGTTTGGTTAGTATCACTTTTACACTTCAAAACATGGAGAAACTAGTACAGGTCAAAACAAAATTATTTTAATCTCATCAGCTTTTTTCCCCATTATAAAATTCTTAGGAAGGGCTTTTTGCTGAAATATATTTTTAGTCGACATCTCTTGTATTTACCACGTCACATACAATTATCATGAATATTATGTTTTTGAGTAATTGCACTTTTATATCATCTTTAAGCTTTTTCAGTATTTTGTCTTTCATTTTTTAGTTTCAGAGGAGCAACTGACTGAATTTGTTGAGAATAAAGATTACATGATATTGCTAAGTGCATTAAAAAATTTTAAAGATGAAGAGGAAGTTGTGCTTCATGTCCTGCACTGTTTGCATTCCCTAGCAATTCCTTGTAAGTAGCCTATACACGTGATTTCTTTTTTGTACCTGAAAAATTACAATATATCATCTCCTTTCTGAGCGTGTTTTAAGCATGTTTTTATTATTTAGAAACTTGTGGATGCTAAACTGATTCATTGTACTCATTTAATTAATTTTTATTTATTGATACTGTGACGCAGCTGGCTCTGGGCTCAGTGCTGCGGAGACAGTAGCAAAAAATATAAACGTGTTCTTGCCTTTTCAGAACCCATAGTGCCATGCGAGATACAGATAAGTACATAGGGATTACAATGTGTTATAAGGCAAGTGTTGGCAGAAGTAGTGAGGGTTGTAAGAACAACCAGGGAGGGAGGCAAGATCTCTTAGCAGAGACCTGAACGAGGAGGAGACCTCGTGTATAGGGAAGTGTGAAGTGAAGGGGGAGTACAAGTAAAATGTCCCAGGCAGTGGGCATCTTAAGTGTAAAGGTGCTGGAGCAAGCAGAGCATAGTGCATTCAAGAAGATAAAAGTAGCCCAGTAAACTGTGTTTAGGACTGTGCATGTGTGTGTGTGCATGTGCACGCGCAGCCCCGAGTGTCTGCTTGTGTGTCATTTAATGGAGGCAAGGGAATGGCTTGGGTAGAGTCCGTGGATGAGGCTGAAGACATAACCAGCTCTTGAAGGGCCTGAAAAGCCAAAAGAAGGAGTTTGTACTTTATTGTGATTCTTGTTTGGCATTTTTGTGATGCTTTGAAATCTAGCCACTTTTGTCACAAAAAAGTATAAATGAGAACAAATTAGTATGCTGTGTATGCTACCATTGATTGCTAATGGGTTAAAATAATGCTTCGGATTCCATTACTTTTGTGTCGTAAGTGCACAAGAGCATTTTGTATTTTGTGTGTTACCTGTGTGGGTTTGTACAGGATATACACATGTATTTATCAAGTAATATATTCGTCTTCTTGTATGTGGAGTTGTGAGGATTAAATGGGTTAAATAATGTGAAAAATGCAGAATAGTACCTGGTATGTAATAAGTGTTTTAAAAACATTGACAGTATTATTACATAATTAGCTTGATTTCAGACATGGAAATCTGCAGATGTGGGACTTCAGTAAAAGCCCAATCCCCTTGTGAAAGAATCCCCTTGCTTTGTGATGGTTATAAAATCCATCATTTTATTATCCATGGGAAGTTAAAGACCTGAAAGTGGATGGGGCTGAGTGATAAGAGGGAAGGGACATTCTTTTAAATTTCTCTGAGTCATTCACTGCCAACAAACTGAATGTATTCTTCATTTTGCTTTTCCTTGGCTATCTTTATACATTTATTTATTTTGGGCTGGCTGTTTTTGAAGTTCATTGTTTTCCACCCACATCTGACATAATGCCAGTGAAAATCTGTTGATTCATAATGCAAAGGTCAAAGAAAGTAGCAACAAAAAATGAAAAAATCAAGCGTTTTAAACGCTGATTCTAATTGAAAGACATTTGTCTTTGAGTCTTAGAGAAAATCACGTTTGCTATTCTGAGTAAAAGCAGATAATTGTTTTAAGAGGCCATTTCCTTTCGTCATTACGTGTTTTTCTATGTTTTTTAATACAATTTAAACATGAAAAATATAGTTTTGGGAACACGATTGGGTAGTTTTGGTTAGGCTGAAAAAGAACACAAAGTCTTTTGCAAACACCTTTTTTGTTGTTTGTTTTAAGAATAGTCAACATTTCATTCAGATATAGAATTTAGTTTTCTCCACGTAGGTTCACACACTCGCTCTCTTGATTAATTGCCTCTCCCAGTGGATTCTTCCTTTCCTTTCTGGTTCACCAGTGTTTGTCCTTTCGTCATATGTTTTAATATTAAGCCTCTTCTCCCTCCTTCCCCCTTTCTTTCCCCCTTCTATCTTGGTGCCTTCAGGAGAAGGCTGCCTCATACACTGGCTGTTCTGGAATGTTCTTCTGGAATGGGTGGGAAATAGATCATAGTTAAATTTCGCAGTTCTATTATGTGACATAATCTTGATTTTCCTTCTGTTGGTTTGAGGAAAATGAACAATGAAAGCCATTATCCAGTGGAGTAGTGCCTCCTTAGGAAATAGGCCTCAAATTCATTTATTTGTAAACTTACGGCCATGACATTACATTTTCAGACTTATATAAAAGCACTCTCCATTTTACCCTTATTTTATTTAAGTTTTAAGCCAAGAAACAGGAATAAAGTAACTTCCCTTCATGCTAGCGATAAGTCCTAAATTACGTGAGTAATGAACAGCATAGTATTTTTTATAGTTATTTGACAGAAGATGATATTTAAATTTGGAAATGTAGTCCTTATGCTGCCATGTGTTTACAATCGATATAAGATGTCTTTGTGTGCATATTTCAAAGGGGGACATGATTACCTTATTGATAATTATGATTTCTTTAAATTTAGGCAATAATGTTGAAGTCCTCATGAGCGGCAACGTCAGATGTTATAATATTGTGGTAGAAGCCATGAAAGCATTCCCTGTCAGTGAAAAAATTCAAGAAGTGAGTTGCTGCTTGCTCCATAGGCTTACATTAGGTGAGTTACATAATTCTTGGTTAGTTCATTATCACAGTATTGTTGATGTAAGTATGTATAGCATATGTATGTTATATGTTGATGGATACGTAGCATATTAAGACATATGTTGGATGGAAATAGTAGGTGAGTTATATAATTCTTGGTTAATTTATTGTCACAGTCTATATGATGTTAATGTATATAGCATATGTATGTTGTCTCTTGATGGATAAGTAGCATATTGACATACTTTGGATGGAAATATTATAAAGTAGCAAACTTTTCTGCCTTGCCTAGATGGAATTTTAAAAGGAGTGACAAAAATAGAGTGTGGAATCTAAGAGAAATCTTGTTAGTGCTATATTTAGAGTATAATTATGTAAATAGTTGATACATACAAAAGAATGAGTATAATAAGTAGAAAATGTAAAGCACGATACAAAAAAATTCCCCACCCAACTTAAGTATTAGTACATTACCGGTGCTGGTAAAGCTACTCGAGGCTACTTCCTTCCCCTGCTCTCTCCACAGAGGTTAATACTTTCCAGAATTTTGTGTTGATATGTCTTTTGCTTTCTAAATATAGTTTTTCTATATTTGCATATCTCCCTGAACAAAATTGTTAGTTTGCTTGTTTTTGCTTAATAAAAATGGAATCATGCTGAATGTTATCTTCTGCAATTTAAAAAAATTAACATTATGTTTATAAGACATGAATATTTTGCATATAGTTGTATATAGTATTCTATTATGTGGATATACCACAATTTATTTATCCATTCTCCTATCCAAGGACATTTGGTTTCTTTCTTATTTTATGCTGCTACCATCTGTGTTGCTATGAAGGTATAAATAAGGGTGAATATCTTTTCAAATTTTTTTTGTAATTGGTGCTTCCTCTTTTGCAAAATACATGGTTTGTCTTTTATCCATTTTTCCATAGTATAGGCTGTCTTTTAAAAAACTGATTCATGGTTCTGGATAACAACGTTTTGGTAGTTGATTGTATGTGTTGAAAATATCTTCTCTTGATTGGTGGACTGTTTTTTCATCATCTTTGGTGACTTTTGTAATATAGTTTAATTTAATAGTTGCTTTGTGATTTGCCTTTTTTAATGTATCTTAAGAAATCCTTCCTTTCCCTGAAGTAATAAATATATTTTATATTTTATCCCAATTGTCTCTAATTTAAGCAATAAAGTATTATAATGTCTAGAATTATTTT
The DNA here is from genome assembly GCF_021613505.1 of Equus quagga. Lineage (NCBI taxonomy): Eukaryota > Metazoa > Chordata > Mammalia > Perissodactyla > Equidae > Equus > Equus quagga. Next base: position 26,401,720 of record NC_060267.1, on the reverse strand, counting down.
TTATAAAGTAGGAATTCAATTCCTTTTCTTTTATGATATGGAGAGCACAGTTTATTTTATGGTTCATCCATTTTCTAGTGGTATGATGCACTGAATATGTATTTAATATACATGTATTATTTATATGTTTATCATATATATTGTGTCATATATTTGTTTCTGTTTCTGCTGTTCTGTTGCATTGGTTAATTTGATTTGTCTTGATCTAGATCATGCTGTTTAAATTACCATAGCTCTGTAAGTCCTGATATCCAAAAAGCTAATAAATCAAGTCAACATACATTCTTCTTTTTTGGGTACAACTTTACTATTTCATATAAATTTTAGAATTAACTTATCTAGTTCCTTGGAAAACTCCTTTGGGATTTTGATTGGAATTGCATAGAATATATAGATTTATTTAAGAAGAACTGGCAACTTTACGTTATAATTTCTTCCATACAGGTCTTGCACATCTTGTTAGTTATTTCTAGATACCTTATTTTTTTTTGTTATTATGAATGGTGTCTCTTTGAAAATTGCAGTTTTAGACTGTGTATGCATAAAGAAATGCAAATTATGTTTTGTATCTTGATCTTACCTACGTTTCTAAACTCTTTTATTAATTCTAACAATTTATTTGTCAATGCTTTTAGGTTTTCTACGTAGCAGTTATTTAATTTGTGATAGTGACAATCTGGATTCTTCCTTTCCTCTCCCTACAGCCATTGTTTCATTTCCTTGTCTTCTTGCACAGCCCCAAATTACTAGTACAGGATTGAATAGAAGCGGTGATGGTAGGCATCCTTGTCTTGTTCTTGATTTTAAAGGAAATGCTTTAATATTTTCCAATCCATAATAATGCTTGTTAGAAGATTTTAGTTGTTGTTGTTGTTGTTAATCTTGTCTTGTTTGTTTTGTGTCAAATAGCTTTTATCAAGTTAAAAAGTTTCCTTCTGTTTTTTGTTTGCTTTTATTTTTACATGTGGGCTTTAAAAAAAAATCATGAGTATTGTGTTTAATATTAAAAGAATATATTAAGATCTTTGTTTTCCTTTTATCTTGGTAATATGGAAAGTTATAGGTTTTCTAATAGTAAACTGCCTTGCACTCTTGTGATAAATTCAATTTGGTTATTTATTAGATTTTTAAAATACATTTCTAAAAATCTTCTTTTTGTTTTCAGATCTGCCAGGTAATGTTGGACTGCCTCGTGTTTCATCTTTTTCTTTCTTTTCTCCCCTTTCTCTTTTATTCTAATTTTCATTTCTTTAATTGTTAATACATAGCTATCCTGTGTTCTGTATCTGCTAATTCCAATATATGAAATTCTTGGAAGTCTAACCCACTGCTTCTGTGCTGACTGCCATCTGTCATAGAGTCTTGTTTTCTTGTATGCTTGTGAGTTGCTCTTTGGTTGAGCTTAATCTCTGAGAATCCTGAGGACCTGAATTACAAATGCGCCTCTAGAGATGTTTGCCGGGAGTCAGGGCACAGGACTGATGTAGGAGCACTTTGGAATCTTTTTAAGGTCCAAGCTTAATGTGGGAGACTCCAGTTGAGCCACCCTACCTTGGAGAGACCCAAGGCTAGTCTGTTGATCGCAGTGATCCATACTTTCCCACAGGCTACTCTGGCTTGTCCATTGCTTTCAGCTCACAGTTCTTGTTTCAACTCCCTGTTGAGCCTCCTCCCCACGCCCACATACATACCTTGGAGATTTCCTCCATATTTTTGGGAGCAGAAAAATGCATTAAAAAATGAATGGTTGGTGAAAAATAAGGTAGGATCATTAACTATTGGAAATTGCTTCTGATGGCCTTTCCCAAGAAGGATCGTTAGAAAACGTTTTGTGCAAAATCAAGATTATTGTAATGGGCATTTCGCTTTTTATCACTGCAACTTTGGGAAAAAGATCGTCTATTTCAAAAAACTGATTTTCAGGGTTTTATTGTGGCAACTTATATTTTCACTTCTAGAACCATGACTATAGTATCTCCTGTATAATTCAAAAATTGATTTTGGCATTGAGAAAGTTCCTAAGTATTTTTGGTTAAAATGGAATGTTTACAAATTGAATTCTAATTTGCATGTACAACTTTATTTCTTTCCTTGATAAGCCTTTATTTAATGCTTGTTATATGACCAAAACTGTGGAGAAATGATAATAATGTCTTAATATTTGCACATCTTTCAGTTTCAAAAGTAGTTTCAAATATAAAATATATATATTTGATCCTTTAAACAATCCTGGGAGATGGAATATTGTAAATATCTCCACATTTACAGATGAGGACCTATTTCATCAAGCCTGCACGTCTTATCCAAGATCACGTAGTCAGTAAGGGGTGAAATCAGGCTGAAAATCCAGATTTCTGCATCCCTAAACAAAGCAAAGCATTTCTTCTAAAATGTAGTGGCCATTTACTAGTTTGCCTCTTTTATCAGGTGAGATTTTGACTCATTATATTTTCACGAAGAAGGACACAGTTACACGAACTAACTGATATCTGAGAATGTTTTAATGTAATTCCAAAGTTGATGTCTTAAATCTAGCTAGTAGAGCAGCACACTAATATACAATTCTCTATTTCATGTTCTGCAACTTACCACAGTCAAGTTACAACTTGCACAAGTTAAATGTGAGTTCACTTTAATCCCTTGAAATGAACCAGAGGAGGAAGTGGTTTTACTGTCGTAATTAGGGAGATGACACTTGGTTACCAAACTGGTCCATAATGGCACGTTAAGGGTGCATGGCATTCTACAAATGAAATTAAATAAACCATTCAAACTATCATATCATTTATAAGTTTCGTATTATTCTGTAACTTTTTCGAAAATAAAAACCCATCAAATTGATCTTCAGCTAAGGATGCTTGTTTTTCTCTCATTTATCTCTTAACAGATTGTTATGTGTTCCATTTAATGACTAGAGAATTTATTGTCCCTGTTATTGTTTCAAAAGAAGCTGAATAAAACTTTTAACTTCTTCCTCAAATTAAAATTAAAACCCACAGTCAATAAATAAATAGCATTTTGTCAAATTATGTAATCTAATTATGGGTTTAATGCGTTTAAAGTCCTTATAAAATTTACCATGTATTTTTACATAAATTGCCTGAAAGTAAGATTAGGCCAGTCTTACTAGCATTCGCCCAGTCAGTGGTAGAGCAGCTGTTGGCAGTGGCATGGGAATAACTGTAGGGAAAAAAAAGAGAAAGGGACAACCCAAGTTTAGATAAGCTGGTAAATGTCAAAGAGAATCTTTCTGAAATGACTCTCCAAGACTAGAGATCACGAAGGGCTGTGGAGTATGTCTGCTTTGTGGATGAATGTGGGAGAGGCAAGAACATATGGTGTTGATAAAGAAGAGCTATACTTAGTTAAACTGCCTTTTGATTTTGAAGCCGTTATTAATATTTAGTGTGGGCTTTAAGCTTTCGTGATATAGGATCTTTTCCAATTTTGGCTTTGTGTCTCAGGGATCATCTAATTATACTTATAGCTAAATGGGAGTTTCATTCTTCCTTCCAGAAGCAAACTTGGTGATTAGTTAGTGAGTTACAAATAAGCTAAATGGAATGAGGCACATATTTCTGGAACATCGTTTACAAATTATTTCCTCATTAGGATTTAGATTTTTGGATGATGTGTTGATTCTCAGAAGAATGAGTGTAAAAAGGCATGGTACTTCTTCCTGAGATAGGTTAGGGCTGGTGAAATATTCTTTTCTTTTTCTTCTTCAGATCATCGTAGATAAGATCAGGTAATGATAAGTGTGCCAGTGGGTTTTCTGAGCAGTATTCCTGTAAGTGAAGAAGGTTCTTTCAGCAAGAGCATTTAATGACAAGGGAGGGTTTTTTCCCCTCATCTTTTAGAAGGTGGAAAATTAAGCTATTTTGTCTATATTGTAGTGCCACGTATAACAGGCACCTCATTGTTTTTGTATGACGATGATGAGAAGGAGTTGAAGAACACAAAATTAATATAATCCAAACTTACACTTTTTGCCTGGTCAGTTCCATTGTCTGTTGGAATTGATAATTGAATGACTGCATGAAATAAATATTGAAAACTTTATGCAATTGTATTAAGCTATTTTAATTAAAACTATTTTAATTAACACCTTAATTAAATTAAATGTTTTTGTTTAATGTCATTAAAAATATTCATCACTATTCAAATTTATTGATTTAAACACTGTTATATAATCAAAGGTAATTTAAGTTCCATGGATGAAAATTCAGCTAATATCTCACTTAACTTTTAGGTAATTTTTTTAATATCCTGGTACTGAATGAGGTACATGAATTTGTGGTGAAAGCCGTGCAGCAGTATTCAAAGAATGCGACGTTACAAATCGCAGCGCTCAGCTGTTTAGCACTCCTCAGTAAGTAACTGTACTGAAAAGGAAATTCTTACAGGTGCATTTGATCTTGAATGTTAACATTATGACAAGATAACGTTGTAACAAGAAAGTCCTATGTAGAGAGGAAGCATTAAATGCCCTTTCTGCCCTAATGCAATCCATTTTCCAGTAGAGGATATTTTCGAGGGAACTAACAGTTGTGATAGGTACACCTTTCCCAGTTCATACATCAACAAATACATTCTTGATTTAGCTTTGTTATTGGGCAGCTAATCTTCTCAATCCTCTTCTAGTCTCTTAGTTTTGGTTGGTACCCTCTTCCTCATTTGATCATTATCTACATGAGACGGCAGTGTTTTCAGGTGAGTAATATATAAAAAAGGTCTTTATAATTCGCTGAGGCCACTACTAAAGAATACCTAACTCTATTTTTTTTTTTTAAAGATTGGCACCTGAGCTAACAACTGTGGCCAATCTTTTTTTTTTCTGCTTTATCTCCCCAAATCCCCCCTGGTACATAGTTGTATATCCTAGTTGCAGGTCCTTCTAGTTGTGGCATATGGGACGCTGCCTCAACGTGGCTTGACGAGTGGTGCCGTGTCTGGGCCCAGGATCCGAACCCTGGGCTGCCACAGCGGAGCATGCGAACTTAACCACTCGGCCACGGGACCGGCCCCTACCTCACTCTATTGATAGTATTTCAAATATGGACTTAGAGTTGGTCTTTCAAGTGGTAACTAAATCATATATTTGTATTTTTTTCAAGCTGAGACCATTTTCTTAAATCAAGACTTAGAGGAAAAGAATGAGAGTCAGGAGAATGAAGAGGAGGAGGAAGAAGAGAAATTGTTCTGGCTGGAAGCCTGTTACAAAGCATTAACATGGCATAGAAAGAATAAGCATGTGCAGGTTGGACTGTTTCATAAATATTATAGCTTTCAGACTTATGTTTGTGCAGTATGTGTGTTTTAATAACTTTCTTGTTCTCCTCTTCTAATCCAGGAGGCCGCATGCTGGGCATTAAATAATCTCCTTATGTACCAAAACAGTTTACACAAGAAGATTGGAGATGAAGACGGCCAGTGAGTAGTTTTGATTTTGCATGATAGGAAATTTCAGTTATATTTTTAATCAACCTATTTAAAATACCATAACTGCAATTTTATTGTTAGAAATATTTTTGATATAGGTGTTTATGTTTTAAGTGTTGCCACAAAACAGTAGTGGATATATAATATTTTGATCCTATTGCCTTTAATAGTTAGTAAAAGTTTGTGTGTTTGAGAGTTATTACTGAGAGATTTGGAATCAAAGTCACAGTAATTTATGAATCATTGAGAAAGAACTTTTCAATTTTCTGGCTGATCACGTAAAACTGCCATATTAATTAATCTCAAGTGATAGAAATTGCAGAGCCATCTCTGACCTTTTCTATTGCAGTGACTAGCCAGCAGATGGTCAGTAAGAGGAATTAGATATGGTTGGAAGCGTCCTGTAGTGATTCCTCACTTGATGTGGCAGGGTTGACCTGTCTTCTCCTGAGAGGGTTATTTGAAGCTGTCAGTTCTTGAGGAGGCTTTCTACGGGAGCATTATTCAAGCATCATAAGACCGGCTTTTTCTCCCAAAGATACGAACTGTAAATAGGAGTTCTGTGTATCATGTCCACGAGCCTTTGTGTTTTATGGCAACTACTTATATTTGTATCATTTGCTGTGTGTACTCCGGATTTTAAAATTTAAATGACTTACCTTGGAAATTTAAATAGTAATATTCTACATCTCAAATCCTGGCAACCTGTTTACCTAGTGATCCACTGCCAATCGGAAGGGAATTAATGACACAGGTGCTGTTTAATTAAATATCTCCATTTTGAAAAGAAACTAATTTTTTTGAAAACTATGTGTTAAACCAGCATCCTAGTAATCCCACTTTGAGCGGTCTTTTTAAGAGTTTAAGGTAAGGTAGGCTCGTGTTGCAGTTTATAAATTTCAGTGCATAGCACACTGATTCCTCAATAGCCATAGGAGATCTTTAAAATAAATACATTATTAAAAGAGAATATATGCATGCTCTGCATTTTTAAAACTCACTCTGCTTCTTCTTGATTTTTTTTTGTTTTTCCTTTCCTTGCTTCCGTAATCTTCTTTTTTTCACTTTATCTTTTTATTCTTAGCACCTCTGCATATCTGCTGAGTCTCTTTTCCCCCTCTGCTGCATATCCACTTGGAAGAAACAAATATTTATTAGTATTTAATGGATTTAAATCTAACTTTTAAATATAAAATTGTTTAACTATAATTCACTCTTGTAAGTGGAGGTGCATAGAATGTTATTTATATGCCCTTATTTGCTGTTAGAGAGATTAGATAGTGATAAGTGAATATTTGAGCTAATTGTTTAAAAGATTGCTATTCATACTGTGGTTGAATTTGTGAAAGGTTCCCAGCTCATAGGGAAGTGATGCTCTCCATGCTGATGCATTCTTCGTCAAAAGAAGTCTTCCAGGCCTCTGCGAATGCATTGTCGACTCTGTTAGAACAGAACGGTAAGGGGCACACCATATTTTTTAATAAAAGGAAACTCATTTGTGGTAATTTTTTTGATTGTGAAAGCAACACATTGTAAAGAATTCAAATATATCGATATATGTGGCTGATATATAGATATATTGATATATAGGTAAAAGGATAAAGAAGAAAATAAACATTTTGATGTTTTTCTTTTGGTCTTCTGTGTATGTACTCCTGCACAATATATACAATGTATTTTATATTTTTTGCAGAAATGAGATATTATTCACTTTTATAACCAAATTTTATATTTTTTCTTTTTTGTGTTGATCACTACAAATGGATCATTTTTAATGGCTGTGTAGTTTCCCAATGTACGCCTATATTTTATTTTATAAACCAATTTCTTGTTGATGGACTTTAGCTTGCGTCCAGTGAGTTTTAATTTTTTTGGTGCATATAATAAACATCAAATGGTTACTTTTTCCACTTTCCTTTATATGTTGTTCTTGTTATTTTCTTTGGAAAACTTGCTAGAAATGCAATGGGTAGAGAGAGATTCACCATTTTAAAATCTGGTAAAATTGTCCATTATAAATTTTTTTTTGAACATAGTCCTTTGTATGTAAATCTTGTAGCTTTGCATTATGAAGGAGAGAAAAATGGCTGTTATACCTTTGGAAGGACTCTTGAAGTTTAAAACTGATGGTCCGGCTGTTCGGATTCCGGCCCCCATGAACAGGAAATACTGCCAGAAGACCTGGGGAGGAAACTCATCATAAAGGCATTGGGACTTGGCAGCTCTTGTAGGATATTTTTGGAGGGAGGAAAAAAGAGAAAAACACTAAAAACCTGAAACAGAGACCAGTGTTAGCACCAGTGTTTAGTAGAGAACCTGGATAGTGTGAGAGGAGTAAAGAAACCACATCATGCACGTTTATGCTTTTATTTAAGTCAAATCAAGAGGAAAACTCACTTCTTCTTCCTTTTCCTCCTTTCTCACTCCACCTCTCTGTTGACACTTTAATAAAAGGCTTGGGCTGGGGCTGCCCCCGTGGCCGAGTGGTTAAGTTCACGCGCTCCGCTGCAGGCGGCCCAGTGTTTCGTCGGTTCGAATCCTGGGCGCGGACATGGCACTGCTCATCAAACCACGCTGAGGCAGCGTCCCACTTGCCACAACTAGAAGGACCCACAACTAAGAATATACAACTATGTACTGGGGTGCTTTGGGGAGAAAAAGGAAAAAAATAAAATCTTAAAAAAATAAATAAATAAAAGGCTTGGGCTGGCAAGAGCTATTAGAAGCAGGAGTTGCCCCTGGGGATAATGAATCAGAATAGGAGTGATAGGAAAGGGGTGTTGCTCTTCTTGAATCTCCCGTCTTCTACTGTGCAGAGGCCTGGATAGGGATCTCAGTCCTGAGAATGAGGACCAGACTTGGCTACTTTTGTGTGAGGCACCTAAGAGGAGACCAACCTTTGCCATGTACAAACAACATTGTTTTGGTGCTGTAATTCTTAACCATCTAGAAATGTCTTTGATATGCCAGCAAAACAACCATGCTTTTGTGAGATTTGGACTGCTTCTTATTATGGTGTCTGAGGATTCGTTACAGTTGGAGTCAGTCTTGATTTCTTTGTTCAGAATCAGTTCTCTGCTCTTTTGACTCCTTCTTTGTTCTTGGCCATCTGCCAGGTAAACTGCCTCAGATCCCTTGTATTGTCCTTGGAGTTCTGCTTTAGGAGAATATTAAGAACTTGAGCAGCTTGTTCACCAACCTTTGTGGGCAACTTCTCATTGAGAGATGCTTGGGAACACTGGGTGTGCTGGGCTGGATACGATTTTCTAGAAAACTGACTGGATTGGCAGCCAGAAGAACTGGGTTCTACCATGGTGGTCCCAAGGCAAAGGCTCAAACATCTGTGTGACGTTCTCCATGTTTAATTGATTAATTAAGCTAATATTTATTGAGCTTCTGCTATATACTAGACAATGCCCTGGGCACTTGGGATACATCAGTTAAATAGACATCCCAGGCTCATGGAGCTTAAACTCTAGTGGGGAAAACAGATAAGAAGACTAAATAAAATATATCACATATGAGGTAGCTAAGAAAAAAAATGAAGCAAAGAGGGAGGATATATGTTAGGGGTCAGAGGAGAAATTGTGACTAGGCAGCTAGGAAAGAAGGTGACTGTTGAAGTAAAGACCTGAAGAAAGTTGCATACTGTTATTGGCCTTTTAAGGCAGATAATTTATCACTAAAATGGAATACATGGGGTCAAGAGTATTATGTAGATAGCTGGTAAATGAGATGAAATGTGTAAAATTTTCTGTAAACTCTGAAGTGACTCCGTGATGTGATTTCTTCTCCTAGGTCTAGTGTTTGATGAAATTTCTATTCTCAATTTTTCAAGTCTTAAATTAGGTTAATGTCTAGGACAGTGGTTCTTAAAGTGTAGTCTCTGGACCAGCAAAGTTGCCTGGGAACTTGTTAAAAATGTGAATTTTATGGCCACACACAGATTTACTGAATCATAAACTCTATAGTTGGGAGCCAGCATCTGTGTTCTAACAAGCCCTCCCCCCAGGTGATTCAGAGCCACACTTAAAATGTGAAAACTGCTGGTCCAGAATGACTTCTGTCTTTCAAAGTATATCTCCTTGGTTAGAATTTAGCCACTTTAGGAGGGGTTATTAAATCTTCTGATGTGACCAAGTGAAATAACCAACTCCTTGTCATATTTTAATGTGTGATATTCTGGATGTCTTTAAAAGGTATGAGTTTTCAGATTTGGGCAGTAATTTAGAATGTGTATGTCACTTGCACTTATTTCTGAGTTTTGCCCTGTTTTTTCTTTCTTTCCAAATTTGAGATTGATAACTCATTGTTCAAAACAGTACTTAGGTTCAAACTTTCTGAGTTTCCCTTTCTGCCACTCTCAAAGTGTTGAATTATAGCGTGTAATATTGGAATTGATATTTATGTTGCAGCTTCAAGACAACTGATATTTATATGGAAACTTTAAGACGTTGGGTTTGCGTTTAGAGAAGGAAGTTTACTATGAAGAGGAAAATTATTTTGTAATCATTGTTGCTGGGATATAGTTACTTTTCCACTTATAATGTAAAATCAGTTGTAAAGCATATCTGTGTGTTTCTTAAGCTTTGGCATTACTTTGTGAAAGTATGTAATTATTTATGCTCTGTATCAGTGCTTTCCATCCCTTTGCACATGGTGGCATACGTAGAAATGATAATGTTTGTACAGTCCCCTGGGGTAAATGGAGAAAGGAACTCAAGGCTGAAGACAACCCAACCTAGTTCCAGCCCCTTGCCCCTACCCAACATCCCCTGTCCCCCAAAAGCTGGGAGGATAGTCAATGTCTTCATGCACCTGTAACTTGTTCCCACATCAGTAGTGTCTAGTATACCTAGTGATCTTAGCTCTATATAAGTGCAGTTATTTTGTGGAATTGTTTTAAATATTGGAATGAAATTTAGCTTTCATTCTTCTTTTGGAGGGCATTATTTTAAAACATTTTTCTGCAAAAAACAGTCCTTTCATATGGACTGGGGTATGGTGATTATACTGGAACTAGTCTTCTCTGTGAATAAAACTTTGAAAATTAAACACTCAATGAATGGTTAATAAATGTGAAAAAATTGGAACTGGTATATGTTTTAAAGAAATAAACATTAATGATCTGTAAATTGTCAATGAAATAGAAATTACATAATGTACTTGTATATACTTTCCTATGAATTTGAACTTCTTAATATTCTGTGTTATTGCAAAGTTATGAAGATGTGCTTTCATTTCTACAAGTAACATTAAAAAAATCTTGTAGTTAATTTCAGAAAAATCCTGTTGTCAAAAGGAATATACCTGAACGTATTGGAGTTAATGCGGAAGCACATACATTCCCCTGAAGTGGCTGAAAGTGGCTGTAAAATGCTAGATCATCTATTTGAAGGAAGGTAATAGAGATGCATGAACTTATGCAGAATATATAATATTGGATCAGGTAGAATATCAATATTTCAAGCACATTCCTAAGAATGAAAAGAAAAACATAAGGCACTTGAAGATTGAAACTGTACAATATAATCTCGTATCACTGATATCATAGACTTATTTTATCTGAATATTGAAAGGGAGGGTAGAGATTGTATCAATATGTCGAAGGTTTGCTTTTGTGCTTCATGCCTGATGTTGACTCCGTTTTGAAAAGTGACAATTATACAGCACATAACCATAAACAGTTTTTCAAATTATTGTGTAAGTGTGAAAGGTGTAAAAGATAAAATCAGGATACGGCTTCTTGTTGTTGCTTTTTCACAACTAATATTTATGATTGTTCCTTCATTTGAGTAACCTTAGTTGTCTTTTCCTGCTCTCATTCCATAGCTGGGAAAGCTTTTAGTCACGTCTAGTCCAAGTCCAGAGAGGTAAAAATTACATGGCTGGTTAGTGGCACAACAGAACCAGATCTGACAGTGGATGATGGGGTGGGGTTGGGGGGGGTTGGCGAGTGGAGGGGGCACAGAATGCTGGCTTAAAAAAACCTGTTTAAAAAACTAAAACTGAATTACATACAGAAGGTGTCCCCTGCAGGATATGCTCAGTGCCTTTTTGCATTTTATTAGCCCAAAGAATGTGCAGTAACTTAGGCCGAGTCTGAGTAAATTTCCAACAAAAAAGAGGCTGTACAGGAAACTGTCATGGGTAAATGAAAAAATAAATGGCACAGATATTGCAGTAAAAACTGATTTTATGTCCCGGCTTTCCCACTAATTTGAGCCAACTCTTTGATCTCTGAACTTCAGGTTCCACATTGATAAAGAGGAATAATAATAATAACCTCATAGGTTATAAGTCTATAATGTAAGGGTTAAATAAATTAATGTTTACAAAGGAATTAGGATAATACCTGGTACATTTTAAGCACTCAATAAATCATAGCTATTATTATTAATACTATTATTAAATAAATATAAATGAAATGCATATAGCATGACAAACTGTATGTAACACATCTATAGACTAATAAGGAATGGGGTTACATTGCTTTTAACATCAGTCCAGCTGATCTATTTCTGTTTATGTGTATATCAGATCTTTGAGTCATGTTTCTCTTATTTAAATGTTGCTCTTCGATATTTAAATGAAAAGTTTATCTTAAGTGGTGATTTTTATGGTCCTGGAAGTGTGAATTTTTATAAATGAGGCAAAACCACAGTGAATAACCTACAATTTAAGATTCTGTAGATTCTGGGCAGTTAATTTTTCTGGCTGTTTCCTCATATGTAAAATGTGTAAAGTTCCAGGCCTGGGGATTTAAAATTGACTATGACAGTGTGTCTGCCGCTAAAAAACTCATTGTCCAGTTGGGGAGACTGATATGTAAACAGATCATTACAATCCAGTGTGAGAATGCAATGGCAGGGGTGTGTAAAAAGACAGTGGTAAGAGCAGAGTGAACCCAGTTGGGGTGACCAAAAGAGGGGAGCCTACACAGAAGGGATGTGTTTAAACTGGGGCTTTAAGGTGGAAAAGAGGAACAGTATCTCAATGGCCACAGAACCATGCAAAGCGAGGACGTAGTTCTGATGTGTACCAGTTTCAGTTAACATGCCACTGTGCAAAGCAAGGACTGCCTGTATGAAAGTTCTTAGTACCTTCTGACATCTCGTGAAGTGGCATTTATTCATATGTAAAAGAAAGAATAGCTGAAATGCTTTAGAGAAACCAAAATTTTAATGTAAATAAAATGCATTAAGAATACCATATCACAAGTCCGGAGGTGTTACTCTGGAAACAGGTTGGTATGTAAAGACGCTGTGCCTTGGGGGTCAGGTGAGTTTACGTTCCAGCCCTGGCTCTGTCACCTCCTCATGATAAGACCTTGATATTTAACCTCTCTCAATCTAAGTTCTTTATCTGGAAAATGGAGATGATAACACCTACTTTCCAGGCTTGTTGCCAATGACCCATGTGTAGATCAGAAGGAAGTTTTAGTTTTGTGAAACTAAATGGTAGAGTAATTCCCGGGTTACTGTGAATTCAACTTCTTGAGAACAAAGTTTAATTAAACAATAATTAAAAGTGTATATGCTCATATTACTGAATTCAAATGTATTTTCATATAGCTTTTTCTGATAGAATATATTGGTTCTATTTTCCTGCACTTGTTTCACATTGGTGTTTGCACAAGGGAATCAGGTTGTACTTTTAATAACCATTTCAGTATTCTATCTCCAGTAACCCTTCCCTGGATACAATGGCAGCAGTGGCCCCCAAAATAATGGCAGTAATGAAAAGTCATGAGACGTCATTGTCAGTGCAGCTGGAGGCACTTCGAGCTATTTTACATTTCATAGTTCCAGGTAAGTTCTATAATTGATTGTGGGAAGAGATAGGAATTTAAATGAGTTTTTGACTTTTCATGAAATATCAACTTTCTAGGCAAAAGTTAAAGGACCAGTTTTTGTTAACCAAATGCAAATCTTTCTACTAACCCAAAAATAAGAATAGAGGAAAATGATGATGTAGAAGGCTCAGATTAATTTATAAGAAAATTCAATCATTTATTTATATAAGAAATAACTGAAATTAAAGTGTGGAGCTTTATTTCCAAGGAGAGTGTCCATCTCTGATAGTTCTTTTCTATTTCTGTTGCCATCGAGAAGTCCAAGTTTTTTTGGTGGTGTTGTTTTCTTGTCTGCACTATAATAATAGCTAACTAATTTTCACACTTCCTCTCTTGGCTCTTCCAAGTTCTTGTTGTACTCTGTGGTTGAATGACTCTTTCTCAAATATAACCTTGTGGCTTTTACTCATTAATTTCAGTAGCTTCCATCCTCCTCCTCTTTACCTCCTACTTACATCTCTTGTGACCTTATTTGTCCTCCAAAGCCCATTTAAAATATCTGATCCTCCATTCATTTAACACGTATTTATTAAGTGCCTCTTATGTTCTAAACATTGTGATGACTGCAAAAGTATGCAAGTTAAAGGAAAAAAAGCATGACTGTACTATTATAGGAGCTTAGAAGTAGATGGATATGTAAATAATTAATTACCAGACAGGATGTGACGAGCTGTTATAGATAAATGTATAAAAGGCTAAGAATATTGATGGAGACACAAGTAATTTATTCAAAGGAATAGGTCAGAGATTATATTATTGAGGTTGAAGGGTGATAAAGTATGTTGCTGACCTGGTAGAAAGGCAGGGAAGGACATTTCAAGCAGAAGGAGAAAATGCACGTGTTCTGGGTTGAGTGAAGGGTGGAGCAGAGGAGAGCAGTGCCCGGGGATGAATGTGGAAGGACAGGCAGAGGACTGAAAGTAAAGGGACTAGAATTTAATGCTGAGCAATTTGTGCTTTTTAACAGAAGTCAATTCAAATTCATTAAAGGTGTTGAAAAGTTGTAGTGTCATGACCAAATCTGAAATTTATAACAATAGAAGTGTGGTGTAGAGGATGAGTGGCAGGAAGAGAGCCTCCTATAGGGAGATTGGGTTGGAGGCCATGATAGGCTGGTGGGACATGGTGGGGCCCGGCAATGGAAACAGAGCAGCAGATGGACCTGAGAGATGGTTTGGAGATAGATATGACGTGACTTTCTGACTACTGAATATCAGGAATGTTATTTTTGTTGTTGTTCTGTAGAATTCCCAGTTCTTTTGGGTTTTTTTCCTTTTTAAATGAATTCTTTCCAAATCTACCATTATCTGTAGTCATAGGTCTTTTATGTTTCTGAGTATAAAGAGTGTACTCAGTATAAGAGTATACATTTTTTCAAGGAGAGGTCTTTCTTCATACCTTCAACAAAAATAGCCATTCAAGCAATAGTTTTCTAATTGAATCACGGTGTCTCATTCACAGTTGTCAGTCAACTTTTGAGATATAATTTAGCAGACATAATTTTGCTTGAAAATATTAACGTAAGTTTTTTTATTTTGTTTGAAGATTGTAAAAACAAAATAAAACAAAACCCCTTTGATTACTCTTAAAGTTGTCAGCCTTATTCTTTCAAGGGTGGTTTTGAGTTTTAAAGATAATCAAAAGACATTCAGAGCCAAGTATGTTAGTTAATAAAATAATAGTCTTTTATAGTCATGTGCTGCATAATGACATTTGGTCGACGATGGACCACATATACAATGGTGGTCCCATAAGATTAGTGCTGTATAGCCTGGGTGTATGGTAGGCTATACCATCTAGGTTTGTGTAAGTACGCTCTTTGGTGTTCGCACAACAACAAAATCACCTAACCACGCATTTCTCGGAAGTATCCCAGTCATTAAGCAATGCATGACTGAGTTCAAAAACAAGTCTTGAATATAATATTTCTTTTCTATTATTGTTCTTATATTGACCCTGAAGCAACATTGATAGTCAGTAATCATTTAGATGTATTAAATGATAAAGTAAATGATGTTTTTTACAATGATGTTTAGATGTATTAAATGGGTGCTCTTGAAAATAATTTTATAACTGATGGTTATACTATATGTAGGGAAATACATCTAAATAGACACATTTTATAAACATATCAATATATAAATACATTTCTCTATTTGGTAAAGGCTTCACCATCTACTTTGCTCTAGGCTACCATACCATATTACCATCCCCGCCATACGACACCATTCTGTATACCAGTGAATAACTATGGTATTAGTACCCCAGTAGTTTTGAGATTGAATATGAGTCTTGTTTGAACATGCTAAATTGAGATGCTTATAAAGTATCTAGATGTCCATGTACTCATTTATTAACTAGACTATCTTCAGATTTCCTTAATTGTAGCAAAGATGTGCAGCACAGCAAGTTTGTATAATTCAGTACCTGATTCAGGAATACATACTGCATTTGGTGTTACGTGTCTTAAGCTTCTTTCAGTCTTGTACTGTTGCTTCCTCCTCTTTTTTATAACAATAACTTATTGAAGTGATTGAGCTGGTTGCTTTAATAAAATAATGAAGACTCAGTTCTTTTAATAAAACATGATTTGATGGGGCTGGACCAGTGGTGTATGGTTAAGTTCACATGTTCTGCTTTGGCGTCCTGGAGTTTACAGGTTGATCTCGGGCATGGACATACACACCACTCATCAAGCCATGCTGTGGTGGCATCCCACATATAAAATAGAGGAAGACTGGCACAGATGTTAGCTCAGCGGCAGTCTTCCTCAAGCAAAAAGGGGAAGATTGGCAACAGATGTTAGCTCAGGGCCAATCTTCCTCACCCAAAAAAAAATATATATATATATACACACACACACACACACACACACATAATTTGACTTGTACTTTCTTGACTTAGTGCAAGTGCTAGAGGAAATAATGTAAAATTCATTAAGAAAAGACATAGGCAAATTGGGAAGTACGTAGAGGAAAGTGATAATACATACAAAACTGCAACCATAAGAGCAATAAAAGGAACTGAATTTGTTTACTCTAGAGAAGAGATGCCACAGGAGGATACAAAAACTGTTAAAACACACTCATTTATAAGTCATAATAATAATAATACCTAACAATATGGAGGAATTAAAATGTGTCAGGCATTATTTGAAGTGCTTTATGTATATTAAGTTTTAAAATTCTTACAACAACCCATAAAGCAAATACTACTTTTCTTTTTTTTTGTTTTTCCCATTTTATAAATGATGAAACTGAGGCATAAAATGTGCAGAATTTAAGGTCACAGCTTATATAATGGAGGCAGATTTCGAACATGTGGCCTGACTCCAGAGTAGAGGAGTTTTACGTCTACATTTTATGTATACATTTTTGAAACAAACATTTTTTGAACAAGTATTATATCTAAAGCGTTGTACTTGGAACTCTTGGAGATCTGGAGATGACTAGGTTATGGATCCTGCCCTCAAACGTTTGGAGTCCATACAATTTAAAGAACTGTTATGTGGAAAGGAAATTCTATCCATCCTGGATACTACAACCTCAAGTGATATAACAAAGACCAGAGATGAAATTTATGAGAATGTTCATTTGGTCTTAAGAAACGTGTCTACGACAGATAAGAAAGATGTGTAATGAGACCCATTACATGTAGCATGAAGTTTTTACTACTTAACAGGCCTACTTTTAGTAGTCACATCTGCTTGTGCTGTAATGGGCAGCCTCAGAAATTAATGTGGTCTTGGTCACTGAAAATGAAGACACAGAGAGTTTAAGTGACTTGCTCAAGGTCATACAGCCGTAGTGAATGTTAGAACTTTTTTGAATTGATTGTAAAACAAGGACTGAAAGATCCAGGAGGGTGGGAATCCAGCCTGTCTAGTTCACTGTGGTATTCCTAGCATGTAGCATAATCCCTGGCATGTAGTTGGCATTCAAATTTTTGTTAAATGAAAAGCTCTATGCAGCCAATTTATAGTTTGTTTTAATACAAATTATCAAAGTCAAAGATTATAAGTAATTGTTTATGAATAATTATTTTTATAGCCTTAGGTTTTGGAAGCGTCATTCATTCATAATTTTGCTTATATATTGTATTCTATGACCAATTTTTTTTACTTCCAGTTTGTTCAACAGTTTTGGGATAGTTCAGCTACAATGTAGCTTAATAAGGAGTATGTCCACTTTAAATAACTCAATACTATTATACAACCTTAGAGGACTTTTAATAAAATCACATGCTCTTTACCATCGTAATGCTGAAACAAATCTTTTTTCTTTTCACTGTTATTCCAGCTGCTCTTTTATGCCTATGTTTCATATCTGACCTTTTTGTGTTGTAGTCCAAATAACTTTGAGCTTTTCTCAAGTAGTCCTTTGTTGCATAAAAATCTTCTAGTTTCTTGCACAAGTACAGCCTATTCATACAAAAAAGAGATTGTTTGCTGCAGAAAATTCCTCTACCATATAACTTCTTGCTCCTTTAAATTCAGTAAACATCCATACACGCTGTATTTATTTTATATTTAATGATGAACTATTTTTATAAATTCCTTAAAGCAAGGGGTTATTTCTTTGATAAGGAGCCATGTATTAGAAAAGAGTACAAATGTGTATTATTGGATTAATTATGATCGTTCATAACAAGTGACAATCTGTTCAGCTGTTCATGAGAAAAGCATTTATTTATTTACCTATTTTTGCATTTAGGCATGCCAGAAGAATCCAGGGAAGATACTGAATATCAACAGAAACTAAATATGGTTAAAAAGCAGTGTTTCCGGAATGATCTTCACAAACTGGTCCTTGCGGCTTTGAACAGGGTATGTATGATTTCGGTTTTCTGCCTTTATATTGTTAACAAGAATATGAAATTTGGAGAACTCGGAGAGCTTTTTTAGTTTAAGTTTTCCATCTTGTGTTTCCTATGATAGTAGGAAGTTTTGTGGTTAGAGACATAAAAAGACAATAGGGATGAAGAGGGTGAAGAGATGTGCCATTCCAGCTAAGGGAAGTGTGCTATCAGCCACAGACTGGGACAAGTTCTTTTGATTGCTAGTAACATAAGTCCACTCGAGTCTGCTCAATCAGAAAGAGATCCGGAGAACTAGATGAGCAGCTAAGGCTCATAAATGATGTCAGGAGCTATGGCTGCTGTCTTTTCTGTCTCTCCTCCCAGTTGCTGTCTTTCTTTTCTGGTCTTATGCTGAAAGATTCAATCCATGAAGACACAAGGAACAACGTTAAAGTCTTCTTTGATTCCCTGTGCTTATTTTCATTGCTTTCCTCATGATAACCTCTGAAATGGTTTGGTGTGCATTGTGTCTTCGTACTTTTAGGTATTTAGATATCTATGTACATTTGTGATAATCTATTATCATTAATATAATCAATAATCTTATTTAGTATGAAAGGGGGAAAGATGGGAATTATGTTGATATTGTGCAATACAACAGGTATTGATGGAATTAAGATGGTTTGGAAGTTTAACATAAGAAGGAATTAAGATGGTTTAGAAGTTTAATGTAAGATGAATTGGTTCTTTATAAAAGATATAAGAGTAAAAATGTAAGGAGTAATTAGGGTCAGTGTTTTCATGAAAGGAAGAGAGCAGTCAAGGTAACTAATGGAAATGATTCCATGTGGTTTTTTTAGTATTCTTTGAAAAATGTCATGAATTAATTAGAATAGCCTGCAGAGAGGTCTCCTTTGAAATCCAGTTTAAACTGAACTTTATAATGTGATGGTCTGTGATATATTTGAGTCATTTTTACTCAAACATTAATATGATTCTTGAGTATAGCAATGGATTGAATTTAGTTCCAGAAATATTTGGTGAATATAAGTATGTGGAAGGACCTGTGTTAGGCACTGGGAAAACAAAAATGACTATGTTTTGTACCCGTGTGTCCTGAGTCTCATAATCTGGGTAGGGGAATAATAGCCCTGCATAAAACTAGTTGTTGTACATTAGCACTTAAGAGCTATACGAGCTTTATGAACGGTATTCTAGGAACATAGAGGAGGGAGCAGTTAACTTTATTCATGGTATGTGTTAGTGAGAAGCAGGAGGTACCAGAAAAGCCTTATAGATAACTCTGATTCTAGTTAGCTCATCTTTTCTAAAGTTCCTGAATACAAGTGTAATATAGTGGAATGATGTAAAGGAGTCAAGAATCCCAGTTCTGCCCTTAAGTACTGTGATGCTGAGAAACTCACTCGGCTCCCAGGTCTTACTTTCTTTTGCTATATAATCCCAGGAGAAGTGGTTGAGAATCGCCCTGCCTTCCTTTTTTCCCATGCCAACTTTTGAGAAAGAACACATAGCATCTCACTAAAGAGTGACTGTCATTTTGGGGCAGGGAGTTAAGGTGATGGGGAAACAGAAGTAACAATGTTTTATTTAAAAAAAGTCTCCCCTGTGTCATTCCCTTAATCCTTCACCACGGTTGATAAAAAATGCTCTGAAAGATAAATGTAAGTATCCCTTTAGCTCTAAAATTCTATGATTACTTGTCTCACTCTGAATAAATGTTACAAAGCATTAGAGATTTTAGGTCCAAATACTACAGACACAGGAAATGAATTGCCATTAAAACTAAGTCTATTCTTGGAAAGCAGAATTCCAAATAAGGCAGAATTTGAGATTCGACTAAGATTTACAATGCAAAGACTATGAAAAGTATTTATTAATGTGGATCAATGTTTGGATATATGTAAAATTCCAGTAACATTCAGGCTGAAGTTAAAATCTGTCTGGAACATTGATTCCATTTATAGCTTGATCCTTTTGGCTTTTTCCACACATGCAAACTTGCAGTCACCTGTTCCAGAGAGATCCATTTGCCCAGTATTGTTTCTGGAGAACAAAGTAGAAAATAAGACTCTCACCGTTTTGTTTTGTCTGCATCTGTGTTTTGTATGCAGTAACGTTGCTGTTGTCTTCAGCCAGGGAACTTATAAAGTCAAACCAATCTTCTGATTAAATGGGACACAAATCGAAGAGCTTGTGTGTGTCACAAAAACCTTGGAGAAAATGTACCTAGTTTAAATATTGAAGATATTTATTTCAATTGTAAATAATATGTAGTGAAAGAAAGAGCCCATTTGTAAAAGCAACAACAATAACAATAAGTTACATAAGAATAAAGTAAAAAAAAGTTTATAGACTACGCTAAAGAAAACTATGAAACTCAACTAAGAAGTACAAGAGTTGAACATATGAAATGTATACCTTTTTTTATAAAATGACAATTTTTAAAACATGAAAATTGATCTATATGTATAAACCTTTAATAAAATAATGATATTTTCTTGGACTAGGTAAGCTTGAATAAAATTATGAGAAAATCAATTAAATGATTAATATGCATGAATAACCAGGAGAATTTTGAAAAAGAGCATAATCAATGTGGCCTAACACCAACAGATTATCAAACGTATTATAAAACTTTATTAATTGAAATAGTGTGACATTGGCACTGGAGGAGATATATCAGTGCCACATAATGGTGATTCAGGAAATAGACTCAAATGCAGATGTTCAGTTTGTATATGATATTCCTCAACCATCGAGTGGAAGATGGATTGCTCAGAAACTTGTGTTGAAACAACTAATTCTGCAGCCGTTTGAGGAAAGCAAAGAGAACTGCATATTTACCTTATTCATTCTGCCAAAGCACATTCAAGATGGATGAGATTTAAAGGTAAAAATGAATGGCATATAAACATATGAAAAGATGATCATTTTTAAAGAAATGCAAATTAAAAAAAGAAAAACCTTGTTAGGGGAAATTTAGAAATATCTGTCAAAATTAAAATGAACATAGTTTCTGACCAGCAATTCTCCTCTGAGGATTTATAATATAGATATACCTGGACATGTATGCAAAGAATTTTTAGACAAGAATGTTCATTGTGGCATTATTTCTAGTAAGAAAAATGGGGCAACAAATTAAATGCTTACATGGTAATCATTGGTGCTGTTTGCCAAATATTTTCAATTCTCCACCTTCTGGTGATTCTGGGATGGTATCTGCTGGCCCTTTGTAGTTAGATTGGATCATGTGACTAGTTTGGGCCAAGGTGTTGTAAGTGGAAGTTATGTTTGTCATTTCTGGACCAAACATTAATTGCTGGTGAGGCATCTTTCAGACACCATGACCTGTAATGTTTGAGATGGTGGTTGCTCCATCCGCAGACGTCCTGGAGTGACTGTGATGAGCACAGGCCCCTCCTGACCTGTAACACACATGAAACATGAACAAGAATCAAACCTTTTGTTTTTCAGCCTATGAAATTTTGGGGTTGTTTCTATGGCTTAATTTAGCCTGTCTTGACAATACAATCCCTATCAATAGATCCTAATTAAATTATATTGCTTCCAAATTATATAATTCTGTGTAGGGATTAATAACAACTAGGTGAGATTCCTAATATATTGCTAGGGAAAAAGCTCCAATTTTCCATGAATGTGAATGTATCATCCAGGTACCCATTTTTTTCCTTCATATATGTTAACACATTATGCACACTTTTTGATGAAATTGATATATTTCCACTTCCTTATGTCTTCTCCCTCCCTCTATCACTCAGTTAAGTTAGATGATATAGTGTTTGCTTTTGTAGCTTTAACTGTACAAAATTTTCCAATGGTTAAGTTTATGGGTTCTGGAATCATGATATCTGGGCTTGAATCCGACTTCACCCCCCTATAGACTAATGTATCCTTGTCAAATTACTTAAAGTCTTGATTTCATTATCTATAAAATGGAGATAATAAATTGTTTTTCACTTAGGGTTATTATGAAGATTTTTGTGAGATAATTCGTGTAACATACTCAGTACAGTGCCTGGCACATAGTGTGCACTCAGTAAATGTCAGTTAATGTTATTACTATTAGATTTAAAAGTATCTTTTGACCTCTGGCTATAAAAAGTGAGGAAATCGAAGTATTCCCACTGTCTTCCACTATCTCTACCTGTTTTCTCTCCAACTTTTGTTCAATACATTAATTTTACATGGACAAGGTTTAAAATGGTTACATTCAGCTCTATAACCATTCTTCCTAAGTTTGTTTCCATCTTCTTCCTATTCCTACAGCTAAGTGCACTCAGTGTTCACTGCAAGTCCTTTTGTTATAATTTTTTCATTCATCTTATAGTTGTGTGAGTTTCTTTAAAAAGGGTTCATTCTAGAGCATTTTTTTTTTTAAAGATTTTATTTTTTCCTTTTTCTCCCCAAAGCCCCCTGGTACATAGTTGTATATTCTTCGTTGTGGGTCCTTCTAGTTGTGGCATGTGGGACGCTGCCTCAGCGTGGTTTGATGAGCAGTGCCATGTCCGCGCCCAGGATTCGAACCAAGGAAACACTGGGCCACCTGCAGCGGAGTGCGCGAACTTAACCACTAGGCCACCGGGCCAGCCCCCTAGAACATTTTAATGTTGTTGTTGTTTTTGTATTTGGACTCTTGAAAAAACAGTTTGGCTGGTGGTAAGATATTGGGGTTTTATTTTCTTTCTTTGAAAACTTCGTAGATCTTTCACAGTCTTCTAGTACTGAATGTTTTAGTGAAGTCTGAGGCCAGCTTGATTTTTTTCTCACTTTTAAATGACTTGATACTTTTACCTGGTTGCCCAAAGGATTCTATTTCTTGAAATCCATCCACTTTATTAGGATACATCTCAGTGTTAGTCTTGGAGAATGGTGTCTTCTTTCTAGCTACACATTCAATCTGTTTTTTTCCTGGAAAGTTTTTCTGAATTGCGGTGGACTTAGCTAGCAGCTAGGAAAGAGGCTGGTGTGGGCATTTTTCTGTTGAGCTGGCTATCTCACTTATTAGAGAAACCATTTTAATTGCTTATGTATTCTCTGAAAAAAAACTTTGGAAAATTATAGAGTATAGGTAATAGAATGTTTCTAATTAATGTCTGTAGGTGTCCTTCCATTTACACTTCCAAAAATTTCATTTGGACAACACTTACTAAGTATAAACTAGTACATTGATTTTAATCGCCATTTGAAAAGCAGTGCAATAAATCACTATTTTCAATATAGAACATTTGATAAATGAAAGAAAGTCCATTGAAAGCTTGTAAATATCATACATATATACATATTGTATGTATTTGCATATATATTTTTTCAAATATATGAAACTCAGAAATAAAATACCACTATTGGAAATTATTGAATAGTTTATTTGAGCTCCATCACATGTAATAATGTGATCCTCTGCCTTCTCTTTTTGCCTAGACAAATCACAGACTTTGTGTTGCAAGTTGTCACCATCAAATTGCACTGAATAGTTAGAGATTAGGGGAGCTCAAGGTAGCAGAACCAGTAGTTGAGTAGAAACTCGTTAGAGGACATGATGTTAAGGACAAGGATAGGTGCTTTGTAAATAGCAGTTCGATTTGATTTTTAGTGTAAAAAGTAAGCCTATGATGCATTTCGAGCTTGGGAGCAGGACCAACTACATAATTTGTGGGGATCAGTGCAAAATGAAAATGCAAAGCCCTTTCTTTAAAAAGTTTAAGAATTTCAAGATGGTGGCAGCAGAGCGTTAAACCAGGTGGGGCCGTTCTAAGCACAGAGACCTGTGTGACTGCACAGGTGCACACCCATGACGCCAGCCTCGCCCAGGAAACAGGAATGATGATATTATTAATCAAACGGAAAGTTCAGAATAACAATCTGACTTTTTACTTTTTTTGAGAAGATGATAAACTTTTTGCTTTGAAGGTCTGAGTTTAAGATACTAGTGTCAAACAAAGAGAAATGTGGGCTAGGAGCTTAAGAGAGTTTAAACTTATACTTTGAGTTATCTGCTCCAAGGTTTCTGTGTCTCGATTTTTTTTCACTAGTAACAAGGGCTAATAATAGTGTTTCTACATCAAAGGGTTTTTGCGACGATTAAATGAGTTAATATATATTAAGTGCTTAGAATGTCTGGCACATAGCCAGTGCTCCACAGATTTTGGCATTATCGTTGTGGTTGTTGCTATTGTTGTTATGGTGACTTGAAGCCATGTTAGTGTATGAAATCCCATTCGTGAACAGAAGGGTTTTAAGAGAAGGACTTTGGAGAAAGTTTGGAGTTGAAAGAAAGGGATTGTCAAGGAGATGGGCAAATGAATGGTTTTAAACTTTGAGAATAATTAGGGGCATGATGTGTCATGGAAATCAAGGGAAGAAAAAGCAGCAATTCAGTTGTTAAAGGACTTTTTTCTTTGAATGGTTTTAATTCAGAGTGGTTAGGACAGAAGTCTGATTATATGAAATTAAGGGGCAGGGAGAATGTGGAGGTCGTGCGTGTAGACTTTTCTATTAATAAGTTTAGGAATGAAGGAAAAGTGGTAGCTTGATGGAATGGAAGACCAATTTAGGGACACTCTCTCCCATTTAGAAGTTTTTCATCTCTGAGGAGAGTGTTTAGCCCAAGGCCTGAACTGTGGCCTTCACTCAATGTTTATTGCATGGACGGTCAGTTATCTCATTTCATCCTCATAACAACCCTGCATTATTAGGATCATTTTAGAACTGAGAAAGCTGAGACAGACACGGGGCCATCCCTCTAGGTTCATTTGTACCACTTTGAATTTATATGAATATAAATATGTTTATATTTCTTGAATAACACCTTCTGAGCAAATACCACTTCTGGTTAAATATTTCCTTGATTTTTAATGGTCCTCAGATTCACAGAACTATTAAGTAATGGAGCCAGAATTTAAACCCAAATTTAATTGGCTCCAAAGCTGATATACTTTTACTACCCGGGAAGCTGATAAGATAGAAATAATGACAGGGAAAGGTGCCGAGGGAGGCAGGGATATGAGTGTCTTGTTGAAATGATGGATGAAACGATGTCCAAGCTGAGCAGTTAGACAGTGAAGGAGAAGTGCACAAGATAAGAAAATGATGCTTCTTCCCACACCCTATACCAAAACAGATGCTGAGTAAGGACCATTGAGAGGCGTTGAGGAACAAGATTGGGAAAGGAACAAAAATATGTTCATTGCCAGTATAGAAGTGAGAAAAGTTGGAAGGCAGAAGGTTTTGGTTGAAGAGACTACATCAGAGCTTGAAATCTGGTTTGAAGGTATTTCAGCTCTATGGTCTATCTAGAAGCTATTAGGTGGGCATTCACATCATGGTAGAAAATTGGAGAGCACTATAGCAAAGCAGAGATGGCCAGTGTAAGAGTTAGCTATGTCGCAAACTTCAAAAGACAGGAGGTGTGACTGTGACTGTCACATGGTTGGAAAGTGTGTTGACTGTTTTCTCCTCAGTCAGTGAGTACGGTGGCCTGGAGAAAGAAGTGGTGTCCATTAGAATACTTGTAAATAACGTCAGACCATTTAGAGGAACTGAGATTAACGGGTTGGAAGGGGTCGTAATTAAGATCCTGGGCTTTTAAGGCAGACACCTTTATTTTCATGTCCTAGACCTGACACTAGCTGTGTGACTTGAGTGCTTGTTCCCATGTCTTTAAAGTTTGATAAACCTATTGCATAAGGCTGTTGAGGGGAAAAAATGAGATAAGGTGTGTAGAGCACTTAAAGAGTGAATTCTCAATTAGTATTTTCTGTGGTCAGAGGCAGCATTGCATTTTACTGGTTAAGTACGCATGCTGTGGAATCAGACATCCTTGATTTGCTCTCACTTCAGCAATTTACAATCTGTATAACTTTAGGAATAGTTGCTCAACCCCTCCAACCCTCAGTGAACTCCTCGTCTAATGGGAATGATATTTGTATGTGTTTAACAAGATTATTGTGGAAAAAAATGCATTTAAAATATTTAGCACAGTGCCAGTCACACAGCGCAGTCAATAAATATTAAAATGTTAGCTCTTATCTTTAATAATAAAGTGTTAGTAATATAAGGCAGAATCAAGGCTACTAATCTTTATTTAGACTACTGGTTTATATTTTATCAGTCTGTAACTGGCTTTAACTAAGGTAAGTATTAAGAACTCATTTTTAACAGCACTTAATTGTCCTTTTGATTTTAGTTCATTGGAAATCCTGGGATTCAGAAATGTGGATTGAAAGTAATTTCTTCTATAGCACATTTTCCTGATGCGTTAGAGGTGTTATCCCTGGAAGGTGCCATTGATTTGATACTTCATACACTGCAGATGTATCCGGATGACCAAGGTTGGTACAGTTTGAACTCAGGATTTAGAATAGATTTCTATAGGCCTTTGAATAGAATAGATGTTGGTTGGATGTCTTTAAATTTTTTCCTTCAGTTTTGAGATTTAAAACAATTAATTCTATTTTTTTTCTTTTATTCTTCTAGAAATTCAGTGTCTGGGTTTAAGTCTTGTAGGATGCTTGATTACAAAGAAGAATTTATGCTTCGGAACTGGGCATCTCCTGGCAAAAATTCTGGTTTCCAGCTTACAACGATTTAAGGATAGTGCTGAAGTTCAGAGTAAAGTATGTGCGTTATCTTGAAGGGAATTTGAGATCTTGCACAGATTTCTCTTGCACAGCAGTTGGTGTGATTCCAGCTTTGCTTTAATGGGGATATTCTAGTTAATTGAAAACCATTTATCATTTTTTAGTATTTTAATTATAGAAGGTGAAGGGAATTGGATTGAATCTCTAAAGATCCTATTTCATTATTAAATCTCTAAAATCAGCATGTAAATTGGCCATTTGTCTTTTCCATGAAAGAGCAAAGAATGTGCTAAAGAAATTCCAGCTAGCTGAGCTTTATTTGCTTAGATTTTAGATAAATAGAAGTTACAAATATTCCGAAGTTTGTCATTCTCTGTGTTTTATGCCTCTTGATTTCTTTTCTTGCAGTGAAACAATATTTTTAACATTTTTCATCAAGCAAAATTTAAAATGTAATGTATAATAACTGTCCTTATAGGGAATTCAAGATATTGGTTTAGGGTTAGTTCACGGGAGATTAAGAAATAAATTGTCAGGTTTTTTTTTTAATGTTAGCAAAACAAATAGTTTCTTTAAGAGTTTCTGCCTTGCTTGTGGTTTTTTAGTAATGGAGTTTGCAACTTTCATAAACCACACTCAGCAAATATTTTCATAAATGGCAACATTGACCAGAAATAAAAATATCTAAGTTCTAACCTTTGCACAGACGTTATTTGTAAATGAGATGATGGATGTAAAGTTTTTTTAATTGTAAATTGCTGAACACACTCAATTCTTAGATTAAAAATAACAATGTGTTTTATAAATCTGCTTTTTATCATGTGCCTCAGCTTAGGCTGATTAAAGCCAAGGTAGAATTAATTAAAAATATCCTAGGGAAGGAAATGATTTTGTGCAGGTGTGCAGCTCTCGTTACTCAATATTAATTCATGTAGGCATAAATTTTAGCATTTCTATAGTAGAGGTTATAAACTATTGACCAGTGGGATGAATTTGGCCTGCCGACATATTTGATATGGCCAGTTCTGTGTTTATAAATTTTGTTTGAATTATGTGCCTTCTACACATTTGCATTACTTGCCTTGCTGTGGCCTTCTTTTGAGTTTGCGGGAACCTCTGCTGCAGAGGTGGGTGGACCACATGTCCCTCAGAACTGCATAAATTAAGACTACTTCTCCTATCAAATGTTAGTAAGTGTTTGCAGAGACATTTTAAGAACTCAAAATAATAATTTTCATATTTAGACTATTTCATTAATATTTTACATTGAAAGATAATAAAAATTTAAAAAGTTCAGTTGATCTTTGGCGAGTTTACCCAACCTAAATGACAGTAAAGTGAAAAGTTCATTTTTTCCTTAAAACGTCACATGGGTGGAGAGCCCAGAAAACTCTTGGGAATATGCTTGACGTGGTCCTAAAAGTAATGATGTGACTGATGAGTTCTTTATAGATAATTTGCTGTGGGGATGTAAACCTCAAAGCGCCTTCAGACCTTTTCTCAAAATGAATGAAATCCACGAGCTCAGATTTGTCTCTTTGAGGTTAAAATTTCAGAAGAAAGTACAAACATGTTGGGTAAATGCTGGGCTATCAAGAGAACCTAATCTGCAATCTTGTTATAAAAAATTCACTTTACTGGCTTATTTGGGACTGCAGCCTCACTGATTCTGCTGTTCTAATCCTAATTAATATCTCACTTTCATCTTGTAGGCATGGCTTCAGATAGAGATCTTTAAAAGCCAAATGTTAGTGGATTAGGTATTTTTTTCCTGCTTTGCTAGATTATGGTTTGTTAACTAGCACTTCATTCTCTGTGTGGTTGCTGTATTTCTTAGCAATGAGAGAACAAGGCATATTTGTAGGATTATTTCAAGGTTTACAGCTTTAAAGTGCAAACCCAATAAATATATCTACTTACTTAGTGAACATTCCAGATTTTAAGTATCATATACAAACTTTCTGTTTTATGTTATTTATTTATTCATTTTTGCCTGTAAATTCCTATGTTATTAATATTATTTTTGGTCGCACTTTAGGGATTTCAGGCAGTCTTGGCAATATTGGAACTGTCAGTGTCTTTTTCCAAGCTGCTGGTCCAGCATGCCTTTGACTCGGTAATATTCCATCAGCTGTCTTCCAGTATCATGGAACAAAAGGATCAACAGGTA
The DNA here is from genome assembly GCF_021613505.1 of Equus quagga. Taxonomy (NCBI): domain Eukaryota; kingdom Metazoa; phylum Chordata; class Mammalia; order Perissodactyla; family Equidae; genus Equus; species Equus quagga. The sequence goes on along the minus strand of NC_060267.1, from coordinate 26,372,838 downwards.
CAGTATTTGTCACCTGCGTGCCAACTGTTGTGTATTTAGCTGACTCTAATCCTCATTTCCATTCTTTTTAGTTTCTAAACCTTTGTTGCAAGTGCTTTGCAAAATTAGCTATGGATGATGAGTTAAAGAGTGTGATGCTAGAGAGAGCATGTGATCAGAACAACAGCATCATGGTTGAATGCTTGCTTCTCTTGGGAGCCGATGCCAATCGAGCAAAGGAGGCAACTTCTTTAATTTGTCAGGTAAATGCTCAATGCCTCACTTTTGTCTTTTCTCTATTTTTTGACTCTGCCATTGTATAACTCTTACTTATATCCTATTGTTCTTTACCACAGAATTTATCAGTTTGTTGCACAATTGCTTGTGATTTGTAGTAGGCGTTCAGATTCACAGAATTTCAGAAATAATACGGTCCTTTAGGTATTATCCAGTCTAATCCTTCATTTTACTTGTTTACTTACCTTGTTAGGTTTATAAATAACTTTTCAAATGTGTCTCCTACTATACATCTCTATACAAATTGTCCTCTAGCCACAATCCATATAACACACAGTTTTATTTTGTTTTGATCATTTTTTCAACCATTTTCTCTCTGTTTTCAGTTTCTCGGTCTGGAAAGTTCTTCCCTCAGGGCTGTGTGGCCATGTAGGCTGTGTACTGCACACTTTTGGGGGTGCCGTTCATATTGACATCCCTGTTCTTGGCCCCCCTGCAGTTGTGTAGCACTGTGGCCCTGCCTTGCTTCTCTCTTTCCTTGTGTGCAAATACATCTATCTAATTGTTCTACTCTGCCTTCAAAATCTAACTCAAATTCTCTTTCTTTGATAAAGCCCTCCTAATACCTCTTGGCCTCCATACAAAGTAAAGATTTATTTCTTCTGTAAGTCCACGACAATTTGTGTACACCTCTTGTATATTGTGTGAGTCATATGAAAGTAGAAATGTATAACGTTCATCTTTGCATCATTCAGAATATCTAACTCATTGCTTTACCTACAGTATGAATTCAACAATATTTACTAAAGTGTATTACATGTTATTTCAACTTAGTCTTCATTATATAAATTTTAGTTTATAATAGCATTCATGTAGCACCATGTATATTTTCTAGAAATTTAATATTTCTAACAAAGCAGTTATGTAGTGATTTAATATGTATTATTAAATAACCAGCAGAGTACTATGCTTTCCAATAATTCACTTTTAAAGCCGCCTTTTATTTAATTTCCCACTAGCCTATGGATTCAATCAGTTTTTCAACTGTAAGATTAAGTTAGTACTAATTAGCAATCTCCATAAAAAGAAACTGGAGCTGTAACTCATTTTTGTGCACAATTAATTTAGGCATTAAAACCAAATAAATAATCAAATTACTTAAATTTAGTCAAATTTCATTTAAGCAAGCAACATTAAAAATACTTGCTTCTCTGTTATTAAAGGTAATTACATTATTTCCCTTAATAATTTAATATGTTTTTATTGCATATCTTTTGTGTGATCTGCAGAACATTGCATTAATGTTACTTGGATATGCCAAAGAACTGAAAAGAAACTTCCCCTTGATATTTTTCGTCAGGGAAGCAACACACCCAATAGCACCCGAGTGCAAATACTCTACATTCTCCACAGGAAGTGCTTTCCATTCTTCTCAATTTGTCCAAATCTTTTTATACAAAAACCTTTTTTATGTTATTCTTCTTTCCGCATTCTTTTGGACTTAATGCGCTTATTTGTATCCTTTCTTCTTAAAACAAAATCAGATCTTTACATCCATGGATGTATTAAATTTAAAGAATTTATCTTAGTTGTCAGAGATTATTTGTATCTAGCAAATAATAACTATTGATTAAATATTGTGGGTAGATTGATCAAACATGCCTTATTTTGCACTAGAGCATCTAAGATAATCAAGACTATTTATGTACCAATGCTGCGTAATTAAAAACTATTCAGAACAAAGATGGAGTTAAGCTTGTTAGGCTTTCTAAGGAGAATTTAATGATGTAATATATGTGATTGGTAGAGAACAATATGGAAGATTAACACTGGACGTGAAAATGCATGAATAGAGACTTGAAGATAAGACTCATCAAATCATGGTGGGAAGAGCAAGTATAATGAAGTTTAAATAAAAATAATAAAAAATACTTCTGTGGTGTTCATTACCACCTTGGCAGTGCTCTGAGTCCTTTACACAATTTAATCCTCACAACCACCTTAGGAATAGGTTCTAGTGTTATCCCTATTATACAGGCAAGGAATCGAGGCACAGAGAGGCTAAATGACTTGCTGAAGGACACACTCCTGGTAAGTAGTGGGAAATCCGCCTCCTGAGCGCCTGCTTTAATCTCTTGTCTTACACAGCAGATTCACGGTAGTGGTGGTGGTGGGGTTGTTCATTTCATTCTCAAATGCTAGTTTGAAATATTGGGTTTTGATTGTGGGCTGCATTAATTATAAATTAGAAGATGAGGAAGAAGATTCCAAAGAATAGTAAATTATTCTTTTGATAATCTTTGATTATATTCTGAATTATACTCATTATTATTTAAATGCAAAACTGTATTTCTGAGCAGTATTTTTTCCTATTACTTTCATAATTTTATTTCTTTTGTCTGATACACTTTCCTATATCTCTCTCTCTTCATGCACCATATGCCTAAAGTCAGCTTGGATTGTTTGGGTCTCCCAGGGAAAATATCTCTACAAAAATGTGTTGAGCATCTTCTATGTGGAAAGCACAGGCTACAGGAGAAGGCATTTGTGATTGAGTTTTTTGGCCCCTCTATCCCACCATCCATTTATCCCTTCCTCCCTTCCTCCCCTCCTCCTTTTCTTCCATTTAAATTCCATGTGGGTCCTTAGAGAGGATTTTAGTAATTTACTGGTTAAGTATATTTCCTAGGCATTGTGCTAAGCTACAGAGATACAAATTGAATTGCTGTCGCATCCATGCCTTTCTTTTTAGTTGTAAAAATCACAGGCATGTCTGGTTCAGTATGTTAAGTGCCTTGTTAAACAAAATGGGATGGGACCCTGGAGGAGGAAGGGTGTATGTGTCCTGGGAGGTTGGTAGCAAGAACTTACTGTGCGAGAGACTTTGGAACTGTTCCTTCAAGAATGAACATCTTTTTGCTGGGTGAAGAGCAGAGTTAGACATTTAGGGCAATAGAAATACCATAAATCAGGTAATGAGGTTTGAAAAATTGCATGTTGTGTTTGTGAGAATGTCCTGGAACAGAGGAATTTTAGCTTTTTAAACAGGACAGTGGGTTGATCATATCTAAAGTAGAAAGGTACTATAGTGGCTCTGGGGAGAAGAGGTTGAAGGTAGGTGATCCTGGAGACTGGGCATTAAGTTGGTGCCATCAAACCACAGAGCTTTCCCTTCAAATCTCTTGAACACACTATAGTTCCAGAGAATTAAGCAATTTTCCCCAACCTCCTTCTTTCCCTGACCTGGTACCCTGGATCTTGAGGTCTTCTTTCCTTTGCATTTTTTAATCCTTACTTTTGGTGGTGAAAGGAGCACAGGCTTTGGAGCTGGCAGGTTTGACTTCAAATCCAAGTGTCTCGTTGACTAGCTCTAAGGGTTTGGATAAATCACATACCTTTTCTAAATATTCATCTATAAAATGGGGGTAATAATTTTTATGGCATATGGTTTTTTATAAGGATTAGAGATCTTGTGAACAGAATTTAGCACAGTCCCTGACATATAATATTTCTATGATCTACTACTTTGATCTTCTAGTTGATGAAACATCACCTTCCTTTGCCTTCCAGAAGCTATTCCTGAATGTGCTATGCTCCAGGTTGCTAAGACTTCTCTCTGCTTGCCACACTCACTCTAATTTTTGTAGCATCTAGCATGCTAACCCAGCTTGAGCACATGCTCTGAAAACATCACATTCAAGGGAAGGTAGAAAGCTGCGAGATAAGGTATTTCTTCATTGAAATTCAGATTCTTGTCCTGGAAAACCAGAAATGAATGATGGTTATCCTTTGCATGTGGCATTAACAAATTTTACAATATTTTTAGTCTCATTTAGTTATTCTCTGTCATGAGTGAAGGCAGGGCCGTAGCATTTACTGGGTTAGGGTACTAGTTTCCTAGCTGTCTTCAAACGAGCAAACAGAAGCCCAGAAAGTGTAAGCCACATGTACTGCTGGTGGAGCCAATTCTTCTGACTTCAAGTCTTTGAGCTTTTTCTCCATATCGTGTTGCCTCTTTCATGCTAACTGACTCTCATGTGGCAGATTGATTTATGCTAATCTGATATTTGTGGTGCTAAGCTTATTTTATTTTCCTCATCTATTTCAAGGATGGGTTTTGCCTTATTTTACTTTGTTTCAATCTAAATTGAAAAGTGTGGAGGAAAATCACACAAAGTTTGATTGACTACTCTCCCAAAAGGAAGAAATCTAGGTTTTTAATATGCTTACCTTCTTTTTGTTTTTAATAGGTATGTGAGAAAGCGAGCAGTCCCAAATTGGTGGAGCTGTTACTGAATAGTGGTTCCCGTGAACAAGATGTACGGAAAGCGCTGACAATAAGCATTGGGAAAGGCGACAGCCAAATCATCAGTTTACTCTTAAGGAGGCTTGCCCTGGATCTGGCCAATAATAGCATTTGCCTTGGAGGATTTTGTATGGGAAAAATTGAACCATCTTGGCTTGGTCCTTTATTTCCAGATAAGACATCTAATTTAAGAAAAGAAATGAGTAAGTATGAACAGGAAGCTTTTGGTACAAGTCTTATTTTTAGTAGTATTTTTTTTAAGTCACTAATCTTTTAGTTATGTTTCATTCCAGTTTGGTGCAATTTAAGGCAAAAATATTGCCAATGTTTGGATATCTTTTTATTTTTTTGGTCATGAAATGCTTGAAAATGATATTATATTTAAATTCTTTATGACCCAGCAAAGACATATTTTATGAAGATAGAGCAAAACAGTGGAAGCCTTCTGAGGGGTTACTTTTCTTTTAATAAATTTTATTTTTATTATAAAAGTAACCCATGCTCATTTTAAAAATAATAAAGCACAAAAAATCATAAGGAAGAAAATAACAATGACTTATTTTCTCTCTTATAGGTAATCAATGTAAATTTTTTCCTAGACTTTTTATGTGCTTACATATACATATGCATTAAAATGTACATGCGGGAACAAATGCTCATATATACTTTGCATTTTCAAGTTAATGTACTTTGTATGTCAATTAAGGATGTATTTTCTTTATGTTTTCAAACATATATATTTTGTATATAGTAAGTATATTGATGACAAGTTGGCATCATCCTCTGTGAACGTTTTGGTCTTTTTGTCTGTCTCAGTTATTCCCAGTAAATGTGTTTGAAAGCTTGAGCTCCCAGCCTTCCCTCTGCTAACTTACTCCCATGCCTGCCTCCTTGCCCACAGTGATATACTCTATGACTCTTCACCTTAAGGACTCTCTTGTTAATAATGGATTTGCTTTTCTGTTGTTTTTCTGATGCACATAAATGGCAAAACTCCATTTTTGGTCAGTCCAACAGTCTACTTTTTCCTCACTTTCACCGAGATAGCCAAATGCTGCTAGAGAAAAGTATCTATCCATGTATATTGGTGCCTTTACAAATTCAAGGTCTCCAGCCTTCCAGTGGGCCCTAGAAGATCCAGTCAGGTTGAATTTCCCTGTTTCTTAAAAGCTTCACATCCTCTTACTTTCAGGTTTTTCCTAGTGTTACTCTCTCTACCTAACACCCTTACCTTCTCTCTTCACCTGACTGTCTCTTTGTTCTTCCTGCCTCAGCACCATATCACTTTTTACAAGAAAATTGATGTCACCCCCTACCCCAGTGATTGCAAAGCATTCCACTGCATGAATGTACTATGATTGATTTGAATAGTTTCTTTTGGGGAATACTTATGATTTTTTTCCTAATTTTTTGCTATTATAAACAATATTTTAATGTGCATCCTTGTACATAATCTTCTATGCACATTTAAGAATGCCTGGATCATGGATTCCTGTGGGTATATTTATAAGAAAACATTTGTGCTCACATGAATTCTGGGTGGAAGGTCCTCCTACAGGCTTCTGCAGCACCTTATTTCTTACCTGTACAAACACTTATCACATTATATAATTGTATTTTTTCCTTTTATAATCTACCTTTTGGTAGCTTGTATGCATCATAAAGGCAATGCCAGTTTTTTCCCATTGTTGTAACCTTAGCATATATACTAGTTTTTTGCTCATTAAATATTTATGGTATTGGTAAAAATAAAAATTTGGTGATAAATCATGTTGATAAGCATATGTGGAGACAGGTACATCACACATTATTGATATGAATTTAAATTATCTAATTTGTCAATTTGGCAATATCCATCAATATTTTAAATGTACATTCATGCTTTTTTGACCCAGAAATGGGAATCCATGATCCAGGCATTCTTAATGTGCACAAAAGATTTTGTACAAGGATACACATTAAAATATTGTTTATAATGGCAAAAAATTATGGAAAAAATCCCAAGTATTTCCCCAAAGAAACTGTTCAAATCAATCATGGTGCATTCCTGCAGTGGAATGCTTTGCAATCTTTGCTGGGGCGGGGGTGGGGGGAAATCTAGCAAATCCAAATATCTGGATATAGAATGCATTATTAAGTGAAAAAAAGAAAGCACAGAAGAGAGTTTTTAGTATACTAATATTGGTGAAAACACAATTGGGATATGGTAGTCATACATGCTTGAATATGAAAAGACTATGTCAGGAAAAAACTCCAGAAATGGGTTTCCTGGTTGCCTCTGGGGACTTTGGAAACTAATGAAACATGGTTAGATCCCATGTTTTATCACTTCAACCAGTCTCATGCAGCAACCTGCTTACTTTGTTCTTTGAGTTCTGTTAGAGAGGAATTGTGGGCCCATTGGAGAGGAATGAAGGGAGATTTACCATTCACTGTATTCCCTTTGTTCTGTATGAAGGTTTTTTTTTTTTTTTTTACCATTGACAAGTCTTACCTAATTTAAAAGGCATAATAATGCCATTGATTGATGGAAGAGCATAGCCATAATTTTATTGGCATCTGCTCTGAGTAGAGAGCATTTTGGATTCATAGCTTTAAAACAGCTTTAAAAAAGCTTTAAAGCTTTTTCAGGTACTACTTGACTGAATTGCATATACATATTATCATGTGAGCTATAAGAGTAATATTTGGAAGAATTTTCCAGGTTATGTGTAGGACAAAGAGGACTCTGCCAACTTATTTCTTCATAATAGAGCATACTATGAAATATAATAAAATAGCTAGAAGAATGTTAACTTTGAAATTCTATCGTTTCCCAATAGAATGAATCACGTAGCAAATAGTTTATAAAAATAAGAATATCATTTATTGAGCATCCTCTATTTTCTAAGTATCGTGCTAAACATTTTATCTGCAGCATTTCCTTTAATCTTTTCCATAACCCTAGGCTGTGTGTATTGTTGTGTTCTCTTTCCAAGTGAGGACACTGACACTCAAAGACCTTGTATAACTTGCAAGTGGTGCTACTAGGATTTGAGCACAGGCCTGTCTAGCTTCAAAGCCCAGCCACTTTCCTGGGTCAAGTTAATTTCATAAAGATTCAATTTTGATGCCAAAGCTTTGTATGAATTTTTGTGATTTTTAAAAAAGTTTAAATTCACCACCTGCTACTTATGCACTATCACAATTGTAAAGTGACTTTGGAAGTATGAATAAAAAATTCTCTAGAAATACGAAAATATATAAGGAACTTTGGTATGATATGTGTTTATGTTTGTGTGATTGTTAATGTCTAAGTTGCTGGTGTATCTTTTTATTTTTAGATATAGGATCCACCCTGGCAAGAATGGTGCTCAGATATCAGATGAAAAGTGCTGCCGAGGAAGGAGCAGCCTCAGGCAGCGAGGGCAATATTTCTGAAGAAGTACTTGATAAATTTGATGAATGGACCTTCATTCCTGACACTTTTGTGGACAGTGTGTTTGGTCAAAGTGATGACCTGGATAGTGAAGGTATTTATTATAAAAAACTAGTTCCTTTTGTGTTTTAAAACTCTTAACATACTCGTATTTAACAATAGGAATTGGGACAAAAACCTGATTTAATTCATGTGAAAAAACTTGAGGAGCAATGTGTTCAATATTGGAAATAGTTAATGTTTACTAATTCCAGTTAAGGCAATGACTGTCCAGAAAATACATCTCTGCACTACTAAATGTTATAGTACTGCCTATAATTGGTGAATGGGGACTGGTGCAGTGGAAACGCTCTGACTCACATTGGAATTGGATTCCATGTTCCGTCATTGACTAGATCCTTTTGTGGCTTGTGTCAGCCCCTTAGCCTTATTAAAGGTAATGTTGCCACCCTTGCAGGATTATTTCTAGGAATTAGAGAAAATGTATGTAAGGGATCTGGGAGAGTACTTGGCAAATAGGACTTGTTTAATAAAAAATATTTTCACTTTATTAATATTAAAAATAATATTAATATTTTAATAACTCATTTGAGGTAACTTTAAAAAATTGACATGGCAAGATGTATAATGACGGTGACTAGGGCTGGCATATTTCACACAATGCAGTCTAGTGAAAATGGGATGAGGTGCTTTTTTATTAATGTAGTGTGATTGAAAACATTGGGTGATAGAATAAAGGTGTTTGAGGAGGCAAAAAGCAAGAGTTATTCCAGAATCTCATGTCTCAAGTCCAAGTATTTTTTAAAACCAACTTTAATGAGATATAGTTAACATAAAATAAAATACACTAATTTTAAGTATGTATTTTCATGGAATTTTTGAAAAATTTATATATTCATGTATTCATCACCACTATCAAGTTATGCAACATTTCTATCATCCAAAAAAGGTCCTTTATGCCTCTTCACAGAGAAGGCCTTCCCTCCCCAACTTTGGCCCCTAGCAACCACTGATCTGCTCTTTTCACTGTAGATTTAGTATTTTCTCAAGTTTCATGCAAATAGAATCACACTGTGTTTCCTGTGTGTGAATAAAGTCTGGCTGTTTTCCAAAGTGGTTGCACCATGTTGTACTCCCACCAGCAATATATGAGAATTCTAGTTGTTCTGCATTCTCATCATTCTACAGCACTTGGTGTAATCAGAAAATTCAATTTTAGCCGATCTAGGGGAGGTGTAGTCCTAGCTTATTTGGGTTTAGTTTTCATTTCCCTGATGACCATTGATATTGAGAATCTTTTCATGTTCTTATTGGCCATTCATATATTTTCTTTGCAAAGTATCTGTTCAAATCTGCTAACTTTTAATTGAGTTGTTGTCTTATTATTGTATTATAAGAGTTCTTTCTTTATTCTAGATAGAAGTCCTTTGACAGATAGATGAATTGCAAATATTTTCTTGCCATCATAACTTGTTTTTTCATTTTGTTACTTATTGTTCAAAGAGCAGAGGTTTTAAATTTTGATGAAGTGCAGTTTTTCAGTTCTTTCTTTCATGGTTTGTGCTTTTTCTATCCCATTTAAGAAATCTTTTCCTATCCCAAATTTGTGAATATTTCCCCCTGTGTTTCCTCACAGAAGTGTTAAAATCTTAGCTTTTACATTTAGCTCTGTAATGCATTTTAAGTTAATTTTTGTGTATGGTGTCAGTGAAAGATTAACATTTATTTTTTCCACATAGATATCCAGTTGTTTTAATATCACTTGTTGAAAATACTGTATTTCCTGATTGAATTAATGGCATGTTTGTGCAAATTATTTGACCATTTAGGTGTGATTCTATTTCTGCATTCTTTAATCTGTGCCATTGATTTATATCTTTATCCTTGTGCCAATGCGGTACTGTCTTGATTACTGTAGTTTAATAGTGGGTCTTGAAGTCAGATAGTGTAAATCTTCTGGTGGTGTGCTTTTCCAAAATTTTTCTCATTATTCTAGATTCTTTGCATTTCTGTATACATTTTGAATCAACTAATTTTATGCTGGGATATTTTTTAGAATTAAATCTATAAATATATATTTAATGTAGAATTAATAAATAAATAATATATTACTATTCTATAATATAGGATTAATAATTTATTTCAATTAAATCTATAAATACATTTGGGAGAATTGATGTCTTCATAACTTAAGTCTTCTGACATATAAATGTGATATATATTTCCATTTATTTTTCATTTAAAGTTTCTCTCACCAGTGTTTTGTACTGCATCTTTTTTGATGCTATTATAAGTAGTATTGTATTTGAATTCCCATTTCCAATAGTTTACTGCTAGTATATAGAAATACGGTTGATTTTTTTGTATCTGAATATTGTATCCTGTGGATTTGCAAAACTCATGAGTTCTAACAACTTTTTGTTGACTCCATAGAATTTTCTTTGTGCACAGTAAAGCCATTTGCTAATAAGGACAGATTTACTTCTTTATTTCTGATTTGTGCATCTTTCTTTTTCTTGTCTTATTGCACTGGCTAGGACCTCCAGTACTATGTTGAATAGAAGTGTTAAGAGTAGGCCTTGTTCTCTGGTTTCCAAACCAGAGGGGTAAAGCATTCAGTCTCTCACCGTTAGGTATGATGCTATCTGAAGTTATTTTCATAGATACCCTTCATCAGGTTGAGGAATACTTTTTATCACTAGTGGATGCTGGAAAATTCTTTTCTGCATCTGTTGAAATGAGCATATTTTCCCCCTTTATTCTGTTAATATACTCACATTGATTGATTTTCAAATGTTAAACCGACCTTTCATTTCTGGGGTAAATCTCACTTGATTATGGTGTATTATCCTTTTTATGTATTATTGGATTTGATTTTCTAAAATTTTTAAAAGGATTTTGCATCCGTGATGGATGTTGGTCTGTAGTTTTATGTTTCCTTGTCATTATGAGAGTAATGCTAGCCTCTTGAAATGAGTTGGGAAATGTTCCCAACTCCACTATTTTCCAAAAGAGTTTGTGTGTAGGAGAGGTTTTATTTCCTTCTTAAATGTTTGATAGAATTCACCAGTAAAGCCATGTAGGTTTGGAATATTTTTGTGGGGGGAGATTTTTAATTATAAATTTAGTAACTTTAATAGATTTATGGTTACTTTGATTTTCTATTACGTCTTGCTTCAGTTTTTGTAATTTATGACTTTCAAGGAATTTTCCCATTTCACATAAGTTGCCAAATTTATTTGTTTAATGTTTATAGTAATTCTCTTATTGTCTTGTTAATGTTATTAAGGTCTGTAGTGATAACTGATTTTTAATTCTTGACATTGGTAGTTTTTGTCTTTCCTTTTTTTTTCCTCTTCAGTCTAGATCAAGGTTTATCAAGTTTATTGATGTTTTCAAAGAACCAGATTTTTGTTTCATTAATTTTTCTTTATTGTTTTTTCGCTTTCTTTTTCAATGATTTTTGCTCAAACTTTTATTTCCTTTATTTTACTTATTTTGATTTTATTTGGCTCTTCTTTGTATAGATTCTTAATGTGGAAGCTTAGAACACCTATTGTTAGACCTTTCTTATTTTATAATAGAAACATTTAAGACCATACAGATCCTCTGAGCACCACTTTAGCTGCATCCTACAATTTTTCTATATTCCGTTTATGTTCAGTTTTGAAAATTTTCTGATTTGCTTTATGATTTTTTTCTGACTCATGTGTTATTTAGAACAGCATTGTTTATTTTCCAAATATTTGGAGATTTTCCCAGATAACTTAATCTTATTGGTTTCAGATTTAACTTTGTTTTGCTCAGAGAACCCACTCTGATGATTTCTAACCTTTTAAATTTACTGAGACGTGCTTTGCAAACTACAATATGGTTTACCTTGTGAATGTCCTATGTGCAATTTAAAAGAACATTTATTTGGCTGTTGGGTCAAGTCAATTAGGTCAAATTGTTTGTTAGTGTTTTTCTGTATCTTTACTGAGTTTTCTTTCTACTCATATTTGGGAAAGAAATGTTGAAATTGTAATTGTGGATTTGTTAATTCTCCTTTCAATTCCATCAGTTTAAGCTTTGTGTATTTTGAAGCTCTGTTACTGGGTGCACAAACTTTAAGGATTGTAATTGGGTTTTTTTTTTTTTTTTTTGGTGACTTAACCCCCTTATATTGCTCGAAGTTTGCATTTAGTATCATTTCTTTCTTCCTGAAGAACTATCTTTGACATTTCCTGTAGTGCAGGTCTATGGGAAACCTCTGTACAGATTACTAGAGCTCTTTCCATGACTCTGCCCCAGAACTCCCAGCTAAATTCGTTTTCATGAATATTGATCTCCAGCTCGTCATCTCAGGAAAGCCCTTGGGCTTTGTTTAAATTTCTTCTCCCGATGCCTGTGGCCCTTAAATTGCCTCCAGGCAGAAAGCCAAGGTGATCATAAGGCTCACATAATTTGTTTCTTTTCATTCAGAGATTACACAATCCTGGCAACTGTCTGTTGCCCAATGTCTGAAACCAGTTCTTTAAAATATTTTGTCCAGTTTTCTTGCCTGTAGAGGGAGGTTAAGTTTGGTGCTTGTTATTCCATCATGGCTAAAAGAATTCTCTCAAAGTGTTTTTAAGTAAAGGAAGACATTAGAAATGCTAACATAAAAGTAGTTGATTTGTGGGTATGTAGATTTTGTAATTTGTTTTGACACTTAAAATTAATTCTTTATGCTTCTAAGATAAAAAGTGGTGGAATTTAAAATCTCATAATTTTTCAACAATGCCTCTACATTATTTATCCTTAATAATATGATTTATTTATTGATCTTTATATTCTTGGTAACCCATAATTTTCAAATTAGTTCTCATCTCTTCTCTCTCAAAACAATATTGCCAACTAAACTCATTGTGTTTATTTTAATGTCATTCCATAAATGAAATCATAAAATATTAAAATCAAATAGAGATTGCTGAATGTTAAATAATTTAAAGTGTGATTCCAATATTTAAAACAAGATTTGAAAATTTTCTAAGAAAAATTCAAAGAAACAGAAAAGAGGAACTTTGATCAGATTTGTGTATGAACTTTCTCTGCTTCCTGTACATGTATGTATTTGTTATAACAAGTGTAGCTATTTTTTTACTTGGCTCTTTCCTACTGTACTATGAGCTCATATGAGGCATGGATTATTTTTCCTGCTTATCTTTATCCGGCACTTACTCAATGTCCAGTCTGTGACAGCCATTCAGTAAATATTTGTGGAAGGAGAGAAATATGGTTGAATTTGGAAAATGAAAAGGCAACATGTTTGTCATTTCTATTTTAAAGATATTACAATGGGAATTGGACAATTTCCATTAATGAAAATGTGTTTAATCTTTCATGATTAAACTATGATTCTAGCCTTTTATGATTGAGTCAGTGTTTTTTACTTGCCTTTATTGTATCATTTAAAAACAGGAAGTGAAGGCTCTTTTCTTGTGAAAAAGAAATCAAATTCAATTAATGTAGGAGAACTTTACCGAGATCCTGCCTTGCAGCGTTACTCTCCAAATTTGCAGAGGCATTCCAATTCATTGGTAAGTTAAGTTGTGATTATGTTGTGTGTTTTGTTACTGATATTCTCTGGATAACTAAAATTATGTGCCAAAGCTAAGTGCTGTTGGTGCAGAAATTTGCTAATTCTCTTTTGTATGGAAACATCATATACAGAATATATTCATATATATAAAATTATGTACATATAACTTTAAATTTGCATTTGTAGACCTTTTTTTTTTGAGGAAGATTAGCCATGAACTTACATCCGCCGCCAATCCTCCTCTTTTTGCTGAGGAAGATTGGCCCTGAGCTAACATTCGTGCCCATCTACCTCTAATTTATTTGTCGGCCGCCTGCCACAGCATTGCTTGATGAGCATTGTGTAGGTCAGCGCCTGGGGTCCTAACTGGCGAACGTGGGGCTGCTGAACCAGAACTCACGAACGTAACCACTATGCCACCAGGCTGGCTCCGCATTTGTAGACTTTTGAGGCATGTATGTAGATGTTTGGGGGCGTATATTACTAAGTACACTTCAAACTGGTTTTACCCTTTTTTCTTTGTAGAGCTCTATGTCTATGGAGCCCAGGCTAGGTCTGTGTCTTATGGTATGGCTTGGTCCCATGAATACTCTAGCTAGAAATCTTATAGTGATTCCTAAGGAATCCAGGTAAGAAGATGTTCTCTTTGCTCATAAAATGGCAGTGATTTTATTCTAAGTGTCTATTTGTTTAATAGGGACCCTTTTTTGATCATGAAGATTTACTGAAGCAAAAAAGAAAAAAATTGTCTTCAGATGATTCACTCAGTAAGTATTTGACGGAAATCATAAGTAAATAGACATTTTGAGCAGAATACAGTGCTTTGTTAAATTTCCTCTAATTATTGAAATTTTATTCGTGCCAATTTCATCTTACATAACCTTCAAATTATATTTAGCTATTGAGTCCATAGACTGTAAAAGAATGAAATACAATTATAGATTTAAAAGTTTACCTTTTATGGTGTTATATAAGATACGTATCCTTTCTACTATTTTTCTGAAATGTAAATAATACCCTCACCACTGCCACTCTTCATCCCCTTCTCCAGGTCTATTATTTTTTAATGGTACTTATACCGCCTGATTAAATATTTATTATTTAGTGTCCATCTCTGCCACTGGGATGTAAGTTCCATAGTTTGGTTTTCTACTGAATCTCCAGTGCCTCGAAGATAGCCTGACACTAGTAGGTGATCAATAAATGTTTACCAAGTGAACTTAAATTACTTGCTTATATTTCCATTGTTTGTTTTTGACAAAAGGGTCATCAAAACTTCAATCCCATACGAGGCATTCAGACAGCCTTTCTTCACTGGCTTCTGAGAGAGAATATATTACATCATTAGACCTTTCAGCAAATGAACTAAGAGATATTGATGCCCTAAGCCAGAAATGCTGTATAAGTGGTCATTTGGAGCATCTTGAAAAGCTGGAGCTTCACCAGAACACACTCGCGAACTTTCCACAACGACTATGTGAAGTAAATTTAATTTTTCCTATAACTCTCAGGATATTTGAAGAGCTTTTTGCATTTGTATCTAACGTGCATGGCTAAATCTTTACAAAGAAGGTTCTACTTTTGTGTCATTGGACAATAAGTCCCCCCATTATTCTGGTTTTCACATGAGTATCTTAGTCTGTGTGGTGTTCAGAAACATCTTTGAAGGCGGGCAATGGAAGTGGAGGTCTGATTTAAAAGGAATTCTGGGTTCGGTCCTGATGATACATGGTAGTACATGGCGTTAAAGTCTGTCAAGGCTACATGTTGATTATGTCTTCAATTGTTTAACTCTAGTAAGACAACTTAAACTGTTTAAAATGCATTAGATGGACTAGAATTGGACCTGGTTTGGTGGTACTGGTTCTGGCTCAGCTACCAACTGTTTGACAATAAGAACGTGCTACTCTGACTGCTCTGAACTTTCATTTCTTAATTTTCAAAGTACGGAGGCTCAACTAAACTATCCCCAAGGCATTTATTGAGTGTTAAAATTACATGTCACTTAAAAATTGATTTTTTTGCTCAAAGTTCCTATTTTGTAAAAATTAAAGTATAAAATAGTCTGATGATAGAGTAGTCCTCTGAATCTTGACTTGGTTCATCATTTTTAAGTACTATGGATCAGAAATCAAAGAAGATATACTGACAGATTAAAATGATCTTCATACAAATGTTTAAATTGTTAAACTGAATTCTTGAACTGAATTTCAAACTTTGATAAAGGATTATCTCTGGCTTTTCTCTTTTCCTCAAAACTAGTTTTGTTGTAAATGCATTTTCTAACCTATAAAATTTACCTTAATTTTGAGACATTTTAAAAGCAATATTGCATGATTTTTAATTATATTTAAGTGGTGTCTTTCCTCTAAAGTTTGTATATCTGGAGAGGGAGAAGAAAGAAAGGTGATTCCTTGCCCCAGCCCCAGCCCCAGCGTCTAAAATGCGTCTTCTCTCTCTCCTCCTCCTCTTTGCCTGAGTAAATCCTCCAGGTCACAAGGAACTCAGTTTAAATGTCACATTGGTACCCTCTGCTTCCCTTCTTCTCCCCTTCTTCCCTCCAAACTAGGTTGCTGGTTTACCTTTCCATGGCACCTGATGTTTTTTCCCCAGTACTCATTCACTTATAAATCTTGGTCTAAGGCATATTGTCCTCACTAAATTGCAGACTCCTTGAGAACAGGGACTGTTTCAGGGTTGTTCATGTCTATCCCCAGTGCCTAGTAAGGTCTGACATATAGGAGAAGCTCAGTAGAAGACTACTGAGTTAATTTGGGAAGGAATTAATGACTGACACTGGGTAGACCATCAATAAATATTTGTTAAAGGGTAAGTAAAAGAAAACTAGAATTTAGCCTAGCTCAAACAAAGAGAACTGAAGAGAGCATGACAAGGTGAGATGTATCAGGGCATTCAGACTGGAGCAGCTCAGAACCCTCTCTCAAGGAAGTTTCAAATCGACACCACTAGATGGCACATGTTTTATAACTGCTCGTAACGGTCTCTCTCTACAAGAAAATTTCCTGATTAAACCTTGGTAGTAAATAATTTAAAAATCTTTCCTTCTGAATAATCTGGTAGGATCTGAAACAATCGTGGGAATTTTGAAACAACTTCTGGGACAAAGATCCATTAGTAAGCCTTTATAATCACTTCAAACTCTTTAGAATTCCTTGTGAAAATAAATATATTGATATATAAAGAGGAGCATAGAGAAATGACTATTTTTGATATTATAGCCCTTTAACAATAATCCATATCAAAGATTTAAAAATTGACATCATATGTAAATGGAAGGTTTGCTGTTATCATAGAAAATTAGAAATTGCTTAAATATAGAAAATAGAGATTTGAAACAAAAAGTTCCATAAAAAAATTTAGAAAAGTTCTAAAATGAAACATGTATTATATACAATGACTAATTTTATGGTTAAATTTTATTAATGTTAAAATATATGACAATTTCTAAAAGCCAGTATTTAAAAAAAATGTATTCCCAGGATTATGTTGTACAGCTTATTCATTAACCTGTTGGGTCAAATATTTGTTGAGACCTATTCTGCTTTCATTTCACTCTTTGCAGGAATAATTTACAAAAAAGTTGGATTAAACTCTTTTTTTTTTTTCTGGTGAGGAAGATTTGCCCTGAGCCAACATCCATTGCCAAAGCTTCCTCTTTTTTTGCTTGAGGAAGCTTAGCCCTGAGCTAACATCTGTGCCAGTCTTCCTCTATTGTGTGTATGGGATGCCTCCACATCATGGCTGATGAGTGGAGTAGGTCCACACCCGGGATCCGAACCTGCAAACCCTGGGCCACTGAAGCAGATCACGTGGAACTTTAACCACTGAGCCACGGGGCCGGCCCCTGGATTAAACTCTTAATCTTATTTTTGTGAACCTGCTTTTGACAGTCCACCTGTTACATTTTCCCTGATTTGCCCATTTTATAGCAGAGATGGTTGATCCATCCAGTATACTGAAGTAGTCTTATGGATTGTGTTTTCAACTTTTTTGAAAATTCTTAATGGTTCTAGTTGCCAGAGGTATGGAAAGCAGAAATATTAGCTAAACTTAAGTTCCTCATATGGTTCATTTAGAATTTTAAAATATTGTCTTTCCAGACTCTGAAGTGTTTGACACATTTGGACTTGCACAGTAATAAATTCACATCATTTCCCTCTTACTTGTTGAAAATGAATTGTATCGCCAACCTTGACGTCTCTCGGAATGACATTGGACCCTTGGTAGTTTTGGATCCTGCAGTGAAGTGCCCGACCTTGAAACAGTTTAACCTGTCGTATAATCAGCTGTCTTCTCTTCCTGAGAACCTCAATGATGTGGTAGAGAAATTGGAACAGCTCATTTTAGAAGGGTAAGAAAGGTGTTCATTGAAGACAAAGGGTTGCCTTACATTAAAGTTTCATAAGGTTGACAAATATGCTGACATTACTTCTATAGTAATGAGTTTTAAACAATAATATGATAAAAGGCTGAGGCAATTAATGTTACAGCTTCTATCTAGCAAGTTAAATTTTCACAACTAATTTAAAAATGAATAAATCTGCTTTGATGCTGTTCTTTGAAGGCAAATTGTTTTGATTTTTTTTTTTCCCTCAAAGCTCATGAGTTTATGCAATTTAATCCTCATTGTGTCTCTTATGACTAGAAATAAAATATCAGGACTATGTTCCCCCTTGAGCCTGAAGGAACTGAAGATTTTAAACCTTAGTAAAAACCACATTTCATCCCTGTCAGAGGACTTTCTGGAGGCGTGTCCTAAAGTGGAGAGTTTCAGCGCCAGAATGAATTCTCTTTGTAAGTGTTCTGTGTGAGTTTCCTCCTTACCAATCCTTTTGTGTATTAAAGGATGTCATATATGGATATTTTAGGTGGGGACTTAGAGGTGATAGTTTCAATATTACACTGGAGTTTCAACACAGCAGGTTGTTGATAAAAAGAAATGAGCTGTCAAATCATGAAGATACGGAGGAAACTTAAATGAATCTTGCTATGTGAAAGGCAAAGCTATGGGGACAGTACAACAACCAGTGGTTGCCAGGAGTTTGGAGGCAACGAGAGATGGATGAATAGGTGGAGGAGAGGAAAGATGGAAGGTGGGGAAACTATTCTGTGTGATACTGTTATGTGGATGCATATTATTATACATTTGTCGAGACCCATGGAATGCACAACACAAAGAGTGAACTCTATTATAAACTTGGACTTTAGTTAATAATAATGTATTAATGTTGGTTCATCAGTTGTAACAAATATATCAAATATGCAAGTTGTTCCTAATAGGGGAAAAATGTATGTGTGAGGTAGTGGTGGTGGTGAGGGGAGGGGTGGATATATGGGAACTCTGTACTTTCTGCTCAATTTTTCTTTCTGTAAACCTAGAATGGCTCTAAAAATTAGTCTACTTTTTAAATATCAAAAAGTTTAGTATTAAAAATAATTTATTGGGTTATCATTGTCATAGGCTAAAATGACAATATCTTAGACTACAAAAGTCAGTCATTATACTTTGGTTCCTTTTAGTCTACTAGACTAACAATGCGTATGGTTGCCTGAGCTGGTTGAAGCAGGAATACTGAGGTTCCTACTGAAGTTTCTTTGGCAATTTTTTGGGATATAATTTCTATTATATTTTTTTAGAAATAAAATTAATCATCTAACAGTTTTCAAATTAGTAAGATTAATGTGTATTCATAGAGTTCTTGCTTTGTGAAGATATTACAATAACATGTGATATGATCATTTTTATTAAAGGTCATGAAATACCCTAGTTCTCTTAGCACATGAGATAACGGGGAATTATATTCATTTGGAGCCTGTCTGAAAATTTTAATATTAAAGGGAAAAATACTTTTACGGCAATAAACAGGAACGGGTCCTCATATTTTATCTTCCTTAGTGGTGGCTGCGTGCACCTTGCCGGCTGCGTGACTATTCTATGCCTAACTCAGTAATTTCTAATACTGTTTAATAGAAGAATGTAGTTTGACTACTTATTTTAAAATATTTTATTTTGTCAGAACTTTCAGAAACTGATAATGATGAAGGCATGTTAATTTGCATAGTATTTTCCTCCTTTCTCCCTTCCTCTCACCCTCGTCTAATATGGACCACGTTCTTATTGTGAGCTTGAAACTGGGGATGGAGTGATTCACTCACTAGTGAGCAAAGCAGACCCAGTCTCTGTCCTTAAGGAACACGTAATTAAGTTCAGAAGGCAGGCCTTAAATAGTGGTGGCATAAATAAATGTAATTGTATAGAGTGCTAAATGCTGTGAGGACAAGGTTCAGGATGCTCTGAGGGTACCTCAGGGGGATCTGATCCAGACTGTGAAGGCAAGGAAGCATCTCTGTGTCTGTGACATTTAAGTTGGGTCTGGAAAGAAGAACATCCAAAGGACCCTGAGGCTTGGTTGGGATCAGTATGTCATCTCAGCTGAATCTCACAAAAATCCTGTAGGGTAGGACAGGTATGATGGCTGCTTGACTAACTGAGGAAATTGAAGCACCCAGATTTTTGTGTAATATGTTCAGGAGCCTAGAATTAATTAATGAGTTGTTGTGAAAGTTTGAATAGACCTAAGGTCAAAAATCTGTTTGCTTTGCACTACACAACTTTAATAGTTTAGAAGTGGTCTTATATTTGGGAAGATGCCCTATGGAGGTGATAGCTGAATGGGACTGTTATTAAAAATAATCCCATGTGAAATGAAGTTTCAGTTCTTTGGTTTTATGAGTCTTTTCCACACAGAATCTGAACCTCAAGACTCTTAATTCTTAAGTGTAGAATCATTTCTACTAATCTATTTTGCCATTAATACTTTTTGGAAATAGATGAGGTATAGCGTGTACCTTTCTGCGTCTCAGGAAGACAGCTTTTAGCAGTGTTCAGGAACATTTTGACCCTTGAAGATTTTCTAGATAAGGCATAACCCACATTTTTAACCCTGAAGAAATAATTTCTCAAGCCACTTTCATAGAACCATAGATTTTTAGTTCTCTAAGGAATCTCAGAGTTATCTGGTCTAGCTGCTCTATTTTACAGACGAGAAAATAGGCTGTATGATTTGCTCAGTTTCCAAAATTGTGTTTTACAGAATTTTATTCCTTGGAGGTACTTCATACTGTATTTCTCTTTTGGAAATTAATAAAATCTACCAGAATATTGAGAGCTCTGAGATATTTCACTTTATTTTACCTATTGTTTCCCCAATCTCTTAAGATCATATGATCAAAAGATATTTTTAAGTAACATTCATTATTATTCTATAGAGCACTCTTTATGAGATGATATTCTAAAGAATTTTTATCTTTATATTATATTGTGGATTAGTTTTCAAAAGTCTTTTGTGATAGTTCTGAGTAGTTTGAGTTAATCTATAATGTATATCACATAATATCACATATAATTTGAAATGAATATTCTAATAATTTTTACTTTGGATGTTGGACAGATGAATTTATATTTAGACACTTGTTTAGGTTTCAGGTTAAAAGATTCTTATAAGTATAGTATATTTTTTTAATGTTTAGTGGTAGTATTAAGGATATTACTTTATTTTAAAAGTAGATTTTTTTAATTGTCAATGTGGGAATGGAAATTAAATTAAGCAACAGGTCATCGGTAGTTGTTCTTATTGTAGAAGCTAATGGAAATCTAGTTAAAATGATTAAAATTATTCAATTATCAATTATTAGTCAATTATCTCCTTTCTATTTTCTTTTAGCTGCAATGTCTTTTTTGCCTTCTTCCATGACAAGCCTAAAATTATCTCAAAACAGATTTACATGTGTTCCAGAAGCAATTTTAAATCTTCCACAGTAAGTTTATTGTTTTAATTTTAAAACCACATGAGCTGGAGGAGAACTTTCAGAAACATGGTTTTGACTTAGGCATGCAAATGTAATTGATTTCTAAACCTTCTCAGCTTCATGTTTTTAAATCTATGAATGTTTGACTTGCATTAGACAAAAGACTCAAGTTATTACTTGGACTTTTAAACTTATCTATTAATTTACTGTGCTGTTGTGTAGAAACAATTTAAGATTATTTAGTTGTTGAATTATAGTCAAGTGAGATTGCACTGGCTATCATTTTAACTTTTAAAATTTTAGTTACTCTCAGAGCTTATGTTGCCAAGATACTATTAACTTTGAAATCGTACTTGTTATGTTTGAGTGACATGTTTAGTGAAGTTTAGGACAATTTTGTAGTTCCAGGTATTTGGGGATATTTTTGGTTAATTTCACAAAAAGGAAAGCTTCCTGTTAATCCAAATTCAGGCATTAATTAAATTTCAAATATTTTGTCATCTTAAATACTATTCTAATTGTGTTATATATTATAAACCAAATCCGTAAGTGCATATGTGCAAATATATACATACACAGGCAAATAATAGTTATAATCTTAGCTATAGAGGGTGGCAGACAGACACCTTAGGTAATAGTTCATTTAAATCTAGCTTTAGAATGTTCTGACAGTAACTGCTCAAAAGAAGATCATCCCTTTAATCTTCCTAATAATCCTATGAAATAGCTACTGTTATCATCTCTACTTTATAATGGGAACGTTAGTCCATTAGAGAGATGAAGTAACTTGCCCAAAGTCACAGTTCTCAAACACTGGTGGTTCAACTTCAGACTCTTCACCTCTCACATACAGGCATCTGTAGAATACAGGTGATCCTGTATTTTAAACATAATGTATTCCTGAAAATGAGTTTGTGTATTATATTTATAAAAGATGCTTAGGAGATACATGCCATAAAGAAGATTTTTTAGAGAACTAGAAATATTATACAGTCTCTAATTCTTGCACCTTTAGACACCATCTGCAGGCATACCTTTCCAGCATTTTATATGTACTTCTTTAAATTTATTCTTTGATTCACGAAAGAGTAGGAAATTGGCCAGCTTAAGTCTCACCAAGGCTAAGAGGCACTGCTTTTGAACCACCTGGCGATTCTCAGCTTTGTCTCAATTGCATTGTTTGTTAGACATACATGTCTTATCTCTAATGCAGTCAAATGAATTTTCTTGTTTTCACACATTTTTTATGAGATAACTAGGGCAGAATCTAGTATCATTTAAAAATAAGAGCAAAAATGTTGTGCAGATCTGAATCTTTGTCTAGCAGGCAGTACAGCTATTGAGCTTAGAATTAATTCATCATGCTTAAATATGCTGCCTGAAAGGGATCAGTAGATCGTTGTCAAAATCCAGTCACCCTTGTACATAGTCAAATATACCACGATCGTTGACTATCCTTATTCTTCCTACACACATACACTTTTTTGTGACCTGTTTTTCTGCTTCTTTCTGCAAACTTTGTGTATTGTGTTCCTGCATAAAAGCAATCAATTTGCATTGAGGGCCTACTGTATGCAAAGCATCGTGTTCAGTGTTGTAATATTTATCACACTGAGACAAGATGGTAAGAGGGTGTGCCCACGCACAATATTAGTAAACTCCAGGACCCAACCTCTGAAGGATCCCCCCAGTTATGAGTGAAACTGAAAAGAGAAATGGGGGCTACATATTTGTAAATCTTGTATAGAAGGCAAGAACTGTAATGACCATTTTTGCCTTTGTTAATTGTGGTTTCTCAGGCACCATAAACATTTGCAAAACACTTGGTCTTTATCTCATTCTGAGAATGACATTTTTATGTTTCTGAAGTAGGAAAGTTAGGCCTCAATTTTGTTTTTAATGGTCCTTATTCATTTAAATGTCATTGCTAGTGAGACTTGCCTTTTTTTTTCTAGCCCATATAGATCTCTGTGTACACAAAAACACACATGCATACTTATATATAAGTATGTTAATTTAAACTTGGGTCTTATCATCACTCTGGTGAAAATTATTTGTGATGTTATTTCATACATTTTGGAAACACTCGGTTTTTATCTTGACCTTGTATTGTATTGTTTTAGCTTGCGGTCCTTAGATATGAGCAGCAATGAAATTCAATATCTACCAAGTCCAGCACACTGGAAATCTTTGAACTTAAGGGAACTCTTGTTTAGTCATAATCAAATCAGCATCTTGGACTTGAGTGAAAAAGCATATGCGTGGTCTAGAGTAGAGAAACTACATCTTTCCCATAATAAACTGAAAGAGGTAAGAGGTCATCTTTGTTTAAAATTATTGCCAATTTGATAATATGCTTTTGTAATTTGGATAATCACAAATTTCATTTTAAAATCTATTCGATATTTTTTACTTTTTGAATAAGATCTACTTGTATCCTGAGGTAAATGGATATATTAACAGTGCTTAATTTCCTTAAAAAATCTCTTTTTGTGCTCTATTTTTGAATTATATGAATATAGATATTTAATTATAAATGTGTATAATGCTTTACGTGTGTCATTTTATCACTAAATCTCTGAACTGTTAACAGACTCTCAGATACCATACTTTTCTCTACTTGTCACCAGGCCTGTGTTTTTCAGCTGACTTTCTTTCCTACATTCTGAAATTTCTTTGTTTCTCTGCCATGCTACCCCTTACCCAAATGGGCCAGCCTCCTTTTCTTCACTCCATTGCCTCTGTCATAAATATGAAATTGATTATCTGTTCATCTCAGAAATATTTTTCTTTTGCCAAGTTCAAGCCCATTGCCTATAAAAGCCAAAAAGAATTATGTATCTGAAACTGTGAGGTTCAGAATAACTGTGAATATTTTTTGGTACCTGATTTTTTTGCCAGCAAATTAATGTTTTCTGTTATGAAAGTAATGAGTATTGCTTAAAAATTTGGAGCAGTAAAAGAAAAAACTCCATTAGGATGCCACCTAAAATATAAACATTTAGTCGTATTTTAAGAACATTAAGTTGTATAGAGAGTTGTGATGACTAGATCTTTATAGTTTTGCTGAAGAACATACTGTGAGGGAACAAACTGAAGCCATAGGTGATTGGATTTGAATAGCTATAAAGAACTTTACTTTCAAATTGTGAAGAGATGAAATATGTTCCCAACGGGAGATGGGTTTCTAAAGATTGTAAATGTGACAGATTTTTTTTGGTAAGTCCTTTATACTTATGTTTTTAAACATTTATAATGAAAACTATGACAAGCCTTTGAAAAGTTCTAGAACTCTATTGAAAGGTTGTGCAAGTTGCTGATGGGATCTCTGAGGCTTTCTTGTTTCCCCTCAGTTTTGTTTCTTGGCAGCACACATTTCTTCCTTCCCACCAACAGGATTTGCTCTTTTTTATTTCATTAAGATTCCTCCTGAGATTGGCTGTCTCGAAAATCTGACATCTCTTGATGTTAGTTACAACTTGGAACTGACGTCCTTTCCCAATGAAATGGGGAAATTAAGCAAAATATGGGATCTTCCTTTGGATGAACTGCGTCTTAATTTTGATTTTAAACATATAGGATGTAAAGCCAAAGACATCATAAGGTCAGATAATTTTGTTTCCATTTATTTTTATAAGTTTGTTTCAGATTTCCTTTGTCTGTGACTTAGATGGATATATAATTACAATTTATGAAAAAAATGTATAGTACTGTTTAACGTTAATATACTATGTGTCATTTGCCTTTTGTTTAATGAGTGGGTTTATATGGTGCCACGGCAAAGGTTTTCACTTTCTCCTGGCCAAGCTGATGTTGAAGGAATGGCTTCTCCTTCTTACCGTGTTTTTCAATAGAAATAGACTCTAAAGGAGTAATATTACTATTTGGTCTCTCATTACCAATTATACAATCTAAAGAAATAAAGCAGAGTATAATAACTTCTCAAGGTACATTTCATGTAGCAAGTAGTTATCATATATCTATTGTATCTTAAAGCATTATAGTTACTTAAGTAATACAAAATTACTAACTTTGGTTTTGCTTATAAGAGTGAGTAACCTCACCCTGATCTTTTTTGAAACCACCAAACTTCCCAGCTATCACTGTTTCTGGTCTTTGCACTTTACAGATTTCGCATATCTTTGATAATGAACTTTATCCCACTCTTTGTTACCTTTTGAGCGTGGTCTTATGTTTTCTGCTCATAAAATCATTTATTCCCATTTTTACCAAATTACATATCTATATTTATCTTGCAGGTTTCAGCTCAATTATCACCTATCAATGTATCCTTGACTTGACTATAATATCCAACAAGGCAGGGACCGTGGCTGTGTTCTCTCACTGTTCAATTCTTGGCACCTAAAACAGAGCCTGGCGTACAATTAATAATTGTTACCAATGAACTACATTTACCTAATTCTCTTCTACTTAAATTTTCTTAAATTTACATTTAACTTTTTGTCTTTTTTTATGAGGAAAGATTTGGTTTTCTGTCCTGAGGTTGATTTAACTTGAAAGGAATGAGTTTGTCACCAGCTATGCTAAATATAACCTCTCATCCTACATAATTATTTCCCATGATTTTCCCTCTTGAAACAGGAAAAGATGTTCATATGATAATTGATTCAATTCTTTCAAAACATTTAGTAGAACTAGCTTTTAATGTATTATGCTATATTATCAAGCTACTATGGAACTAATTTTTTTTTTTTGATGAGGAAGATTGGCCCTGAGCGAGCATCTGTTGCCAATCTTCCTCTTTTTGCTTGAGGAAGATTGTTGCTGAGCTAACATCTGTGCCAGTCTTCCTCTATTTTGTATGTGGGATGTCTCCACAGCATGGCTTGATGATCGATGTGTAGGTTGGCACCTGGGATCCGAGCCTGCAAACCCCAGACCTCCTGAAGTGGAGTGTGTGAACTCAACCACTATGCCACTGGGCCAGCCCCTGGAACTAAATATTTTTAAATGTTTTTAACATTTTTAGAAAAGACAGAGACTTGGAGTAATTTAGCAATTGTAGGAATCATTTTCCTTTTTTAAAGAATGCCTTTTTTCAGAGAGTGGTGAATTCTTTTTTTTTTTTTTTAAAGATTTTAAAAAATTTTTTCCTTTTTCTCCCCAAAGCCCCCAGGTACATAGTTGTATATTCTTTGTTGTGGGTCCTTTTAGTTGTGGCATGTGGAATGCTGCCTCAGTGTGGTTTGATGAGCAGTGCCATGTCCGCCCCCAGGATTCGAACCAACGAAACACTGGGCCACCTGCAGCAGAGTGTGTGAACTTAACCACTCGGCCACAGGGCCAGCCCCAAGAGTGGTGAATTCTTAATAGACATTTGGACTATTGATTTTCTTGTTTATTGGCAATGAAAGCAAAGCTTAAGTTGTATGTGAGAAAATGACTGATTTCAATAATAGCAGGCACAAGATCTGACCTGTCAGATCTTCTTTTCCTTTTTCTTATTTATTTACTTATTTATTTATTTATTTGAAGATTAGCCTTGAGCTAACCTCTGCTGCCAATCCTCCTCTTTTTGCTGAGGAAGACTGGCCCTGAGCTCACATCCATGCCCATCTTCCTCTACTTTATATGTAGGATACCTACCACAGCATGGCTTGCCAAGCAGTGCCATGTCCGCACCCGGGATCCAAACCGGTGAACCCCAGGCCACCGAAGTGGAACATGTGCACTTAACCACTGCGCCCCTGTCAGATTTTATTTTCTAAAGCGTAAAAGAAACCAAGAAAATTAATAAGGGCTTTTGTTCAGATCATCAGGAATGTTGGTCAGAGTCCTATTAGTTTTGAGAATGGATCAGTCAATATTCCCTAAAATTCGCTTATGATTTAGTTTGCTTCTCTAATTTTAAACTGTGGCAACATTTTAACAGAGTTAAAATATATCTTTCTATATCCATTATATTTTTCAGAACGTTTAAAATCTACTATTAATTTAAAGGTGCTTCTTTTGGCCACCTACAGCACTTCTGATTAGTTTCAATTATTTTTACATTAAGATTATTAGGAATATCAACATATCTTCTGATAGGATAATACTTTATAAGTATTAATTTGTAATGCAACCAATATGACATTGCTGTTCATATACATTGCATATGTGAATATGATATATATGAATATATACATTATACATCCCACACATGAATATATATGTACATATGCACATATATAATTTACCCAGTATGACCGCATTATCAAAGTTTAGTATAACAGTATGCATGTATATACTACCTTAGTTCTCTGTTATATGGGCTTTGTCAAACTTTATACTTTATTATTTTTAGTGTTCTATTTGTGTTATTTAAAGAAATACGTGTGTGTGTGTATAATTCTAATTAGTATTGCAAGCATATTTTGATGTTTTGATTATTTCCGGTGATAGTGTAACATGTCATTATATTTGATAATGCTACCAGTCATTATCAACTACACCAACATCACTAATAAAATATGTGCATTAACGGTGCATTGAAAGCCATGTACATTATTAGTTATATAAGCTATGCACTCTTTTGCATATTGTATTTTAGAGCAGTCTAATATTTCAAAATATTCAGTGCATAAGAATTCACCTATATCTTAAGTACACTAAGTAGTTTATTACTTTATTTTTGTCTTTCAAATACCAGGTTTCTTCAGCAGCGGTTAAAAAAGGCCGTGCCCTATAACCGAATGAAACTTATGATTGTGGGGAATACTGGGAGTGGTAAAACCACCTTATTGCAGCAGTTAATGAAAACCAAGAAATCAGATCTTGGGATGCAGAGCGCCACAGTTGGCATAGACGTGAAAGACTGGCCTATCCAAATAAGAGGCAAACGCAAGAAAGACCTCATTCTAAATGTGTGGGATTTTGCAGGTATTTCTTTTTTCCAGAATTTTTGGTTCACATTTATCTTTTTAGAACAGGGATTTAGAAACTGAGTTTTCTGTTCCAATACTGCAAAGAGACCTGGTGGATCCTATGGAATTATTCCAAAGCTACTTATGTCTCCTAATTTTCTCGTTGCCACCAGAATGGAGAAGTCCATGGAAGGAAGTGTTAGGAACCACTAGGTGCCAGCTGAAGCTAATTGTGTGGTTAGTAGCTGACACATATGCTAAAAGTTGTCAATCCCTAGTAAAAACCCAGTATTGGTCTTGTAAACATTGTTGATTTTCTCTTTTTTGTATGCTAAGTAATAGATAGTATCACCTAAAATTTTTTTTGAAAGAAGGATTCTTGCCTGTTGTCTGGAAGGCTAAAAAAAGTCTCTAATCTTTATTCAGGTCGTGAGGAATTCTACAGCACTCATCCCCACTTTATGACCCAGCGAGCACTGTACCTTGCTGTCTATGACCTCAGCAAAGGGCAAGCTGAAGTTGATGCCATGAAACCGTGGCTCTTCAATATAAAGGTTGTCTGTTCTAATAATTCGAAAATAGAAAATAATTCTTGTTTTTGTGTGTGTAAAGTAATTTGTTTAGGGCTGTCTCTTTAGATAGTTTTTAAAAGAAAATTAGAAGCACTAAAATTTTGAGTTGGGAAATTTTCAGAGTTACTAAGTTGTGACACAAAAATAGCGTGTTCTATATTGGTGAATGTTATAGATACTTGAAACCCTTTTAAGCATAAAAATTGAAGATATGTATGGTAAACTATTTTTGGTCGTATTATTTCTTAAATGGAGTGTGAACTTCCCTAATTTAAAATAAGCTATACAGAAGAGAAGCAACCTGTACGTCACTAGCGATGTCCTCAGTAGCAATTTGGTATGAAGTCCTTCAGATCTTACACTTTTGAATGGTACCGGATTAATATGCTGTTATATTTGGAGTCTCTTTTTGTAGTTTTTCCACTTTGTCCCTTGCTGCCATGCTGTCAGCTATTTCTTCATATAATAAACTTCTTAGAACTTAGACTAAAGTAAGAGTGACGCTCTTTGAATGACGCTCCAGTGGGCTCTTCTGTGAGTCAAGTCCTTAAAAAGGTTTGTGTCAGGATATTTTGGCATGTATTTTGGCTGCATATAGGCTTGTTTTGTAAATTAAAAAAAAAAAAAATTTTTTTTTGAGGAAGATTAGCCCTGAGCTAACATCTGCTGCCAATCCTCCTTTGTTTGCTGAGGAAGACTGGCCCTGAGCTAACATCCATGACCATCTTCCTCTACTTTATATGTGGGATGCCTGCCACAGCATGGCTTGCCAAGCAGTGCCATGTCCGCATCCAGGATCTGAACCTGCGAACCCAGGGCTGCTGAAGCGGAACGTGGGAACTTAACCGCTGCACCACCAGGCCAGCCCCATAAATTTGTTTTGTGGTGAGGAAGATTCACCCTGAGCTAACATCCATTGCCAGTCTTCCTCTACTTTGTATGTGGGACGCTGCCACAGCATGGCTGTTGAGTTGAGCAGATCCGTACCCGAGATCTGAACCTGTGAACCAGGGCTGCCAAAGTGGAGCATGTGGAACTTTAACTACCCAGCCATAGGGCTGGCCTCTGTTTTGTAATTTTCTTAACTTTTTTTTTTTTTTACTTTATTACAGTTAGCCAACATGAGCAAATGTTATGGTGGCAGTAATACTTGCTCACTGGCTTTTTTTTCATCGCAGATTCCAAATGGAATGACTTTAAAATGAATTCAGAAGATTGAATTTGCAGATAAAGAAGAGAAAATATAAATCATATTATGTCACTTTGATATAATTTGGGGGCTTATTAAATGCTTATTTTATTTAGCAGTCTACAGCACACTTAGAGAATAACCCATTTTAAGGCATGAAAAAAAGAAAAGGAAAAGGAAAGAAAAATACAGTACTACTCTTGTATAGGCCACCTGAAAAGTGGTAATAATTGGATTAAAAAGGGGATAAAAATGTCTTAAGGTTACATTTTTTTCTTAGGTTTAAGAAGAGAAAGTCAATTGTTATTTTCTTCTTTTTAAAGTCTTTTAATTTCTCATTTCCACTCAAGTCAATTTCATAGAAAGCAAATATCAATGGAAACATAAGCAGTCTTGATTTTGCAGTGAACTCGAATATTTCACGTCTCTCCCTGTAGGCTCGTGCTTCCTCTTCCCCCGTGATTCTCGTTGGCACACATTTGGATGTTTCTGACGAGAAGCAGCGCAAAGCCTGCATCAGTAAAATCACCAAGGAGCTCTTGAACAAGCGAGGGTTTCCTGCAATACGGGATTACCACTTTGTGAATGCCACTGAGGAATCCGATGCTTTGGCAAAACTTCGGAAAACCATCATAAATGAGAGCCTTAATTTCAAGGTAACGTGGTTTATACTTGCTGTGAGTTGGTAGATAAATATAATTAATTTATTCTCACATTATGCAACTGCTTAGAAACAAAAGTCTTGAGAAGAGCATAACTATCTTAAAATTGTGGGTTTTTTTTCCCATAGCTGTTAGCATTAATAAAGTACTTTTGATTTTAGAATTACTTATTTATGGGGATGGCCTGATGGCATAGTGGTTAAGTTCATGTGCTCTGCTTTGGCAACCTGGAGTTCGCAGGTTCGGATCCTGGGTGCAGACCTACACGCTGATCATCAAGCCATGCTGTAGCGGTGTCCTACATACAAAAAATAAAGGAAGATGGGCACAGATGTTAGCTCAGGGACAATCTTCCTCAAGCAAAAAGAGGAAGCATGGCAATGGATGTTAGCTCAGGACCAGTCTTCCTCACCAAAAAAATAAAAAAATAAATAAAATAAGAGTTGTTTACTTAAAAAAAATTACTTATTTGTGCCATACTTCAGTTCAAATTCATAGATATGAGAATAAAAATAATTAGAGGATGCTGAGAGAAATGAAGAGAATGTCTGAGAGACTGAGAGAATGTTTCTGAGAAATTCTGAGAAAATGTTTCTGATGCCCTTTCTCTTCCAGCTGCCTAGAGTGATGATTTGATCAACAGGATAAAGAGAACATTTGGGTCTTGGATCATCTTTCCTCTGTTATTCTTTGACTGTTGCTTTCCCATTTGCTTCCTTTCTTTTGGAGTTCCTATTTTATGCACATCTTGATCTTCTGGGCTCTTCCTTCATGTCTCTTGTCACTATGATTCTCATTCCAAATGTCTTTTCCTCAGTATTATGAGAGCTCTTTCATTTGGTCGCCAAGATAACTAATTGGATTTTTTAACAATGTATAAGCAATTTTTTAGTTCATACAAACTGGGTTTTTCATTTTAGGAATTACGTTTTGATTTCCAAAGTTCTCTTCTGGCAAGCCAAATGTAATTTATAGGATTCATAAAGCACAAATAAATTAGTTATCAGGGAGAGCACTTGTTTTCAATACTTGCAGGAAAAAGAAATCGTCCCTGGTTTCTCCAGATGGCATGGTATAAACTGTACTGAAAAATGCCCTGAGTAGTTCAATGTGACAAACACAATAGTGGATTTCATTGCTAGTCCCTGCTGGCTTAGCTCATTAGCACTAATGATCAAGGCCCTGGCTTATAACTAGGTCTTGTTTTGCCTGGACAGTCCCAGCATAATTACTAATAGTGTCCCACTACCTTCTCAAAAGCACTCCAATTTGGATGATAAATTATATGGTCACCGTGTCATAACATGTCAGCCAGTTAGCTTAGTTTTGTTCCATTTCCACAGATTATGCTCCTATTCGAAACCTAATGAGCCATTTATAAATGTGTTGGTCTTTGTGGTGCCCAGGGAGAGAATTTGCATGTTTGTATCTTTCAACACATTTATCACAGTCACTAAAAGGTTTTACCAATGGTGGTTTAGTAGTGGCATTTCATTTAAGAAGAATGACATTATTTGCAGATTTTCCTACTCTCTTATGAGACATATAATTAGAAAGCAATATGATTTTTAAGAAACAAATATATAAAATTCACACATTCAATTAAATATTGTCTTTTTCCAGGTGATTTTCTTCTGAGGCTATACCTGTACTTATAGAACTTTGTTCTTACTTACACTGTTTTAATAGCTTCTCTTTTTAACCTTGCTATCAGAGCGTATAGTATATTTTTAAATAGACTTCTTGGAGGATGAGTTTGGTTTGAAAAAGCCTGAATTTAGTTGAAGCAAAGTTATTCACCGAGCTGGACCAGTACTGCTTTAGTCTAATAGCAAGTTATCACTATCAGTCAATAAGACCAGTTTTCTTTCTGCTCTTTTAAATGAACTCTGAAGGGAACACCATACAAGGAAGTAAGACAATGCTTTGAGAAAGGCAGTATTATTTGTAGAAACATATATATTGCTAATGGATGCATCATTCTGGCATATTGGTTTCCATTTGATTGCTTTGCAGAATAGTGACTCTCTCAGGATGACCCAGACCAGTGAACCTGCCAGAACTCGAATATTGTTTCCTCCCTGAGTTGCTTCAACCTGTATTCATATAGCAGCTTTTAATCTATTCAAGATCATTTTTTTTGCCCTCTCGTTTTTCGTTTTTTCCTTTTATCTTGACTCTAATCTTTCCCCTTCTCACCCTTATTAACGTGTCTATGCAGACTCCAGAATAAAACGTTTTTTCTTTTCTTTTTTTCCGGCTTTGGTGACCCAATAATTAAGCTAGAAGGAAAAGTAAGACAAAACCGAGTTCAATGCCAACGATACCGCTTTCAGTCTTGTCCAGCCCATTAGCAGAGTGGGATCCTTTGCTGGCCCTGTACCCTAGTCCTGTAAAATTCATCCCTTTGCTGGTTGATTTGCTTTCTGTGAGAAACCTTGTTTACTTCCATGTGTAGGTTTTCTTCCTTGGGTTAAAACATAAACTTCAACCTGAAGTTCTATTTTATCTTAGTTTATAAATGATGAAGAAAGAGAAAGTGAACAGTGGAGGTTAGTAGAATTATATTTAATTTTCTAGGACAAGGGATATATGAAAACAATCTTTCAAATGACTGTTTGGAGGTAAATATGTAAGTAGTGGTTATGGCTGCTTTAATCAAGCTCCTTAAAGTTCTAGTTACAAGTAGGAAAAGAGCAAGTCAAGTTTTGTGTGTGTGCGTGTGCGTGTAATAAAATCCATTTTCTGTTTGTAAGAAGTTTAAGAATTTAAGGAGAAATTCTGATAGTTATTGTCAGGTAAAAAAGAATACACAAGAATATATTCCTGGGTTAAGAAATGGGGAGAGTTTGCCACCTGGTGGTTCTTAAAGGCATTCTCCAAAAAGAAGGTTTGGAAAAGATTATTATAGAAACTATCATCTTAAGGCCGTTCTTTTTAGAATTTTATTTTATGTATATTTCAGTTAATAGACGGTGATTAAATTCTAAGTGTAACACACAAAAATCATCCTCTCATGTCAGAATCATTGGTATTTAGATGACTTTTTATTTTCCCAAGTTTAAAGTTTCATGACAAACCATAGCTTGGGTCAGAAATTTCATGTTTATCTTCAGACTTCACTGTTGATATGCACATTCCACTAACGTAACATTTTTCAAATACCAAGCACAAAATTTAATGATTTCCCTTGGAGTGTGGATATTTTCATCTAATAAACAGGGTCCAGAAGCTCTTGTAATACGTACTGATTTCTTATGCTAGCACATCTATCGCATCTAAGTTTAATGTCTTGGAAAACAGAAAATCCTTTATTTATGGTTAGTGATTTATCCTGGGGTTTGCCATGTATTTTCTAGATAGTTAAATATTTCCATACTATATTATTTGATAATTCTTTCCAAATTGGCCTCTGTTTTCATATTTTTCTTATTTTAATATCTTCTTATTTGTTCCTCACAATTTAAATAGTTTTACGTCACGTTTTGTTTATGTTAAAAAATACACCTCCCAATGATATACCCCTTTGGTAAAAACTATTAGCGCTGAATTTGCAAACCACCTGACAAATATATGAGTAAAATGGATTTTTACAGCTTGTCATTTGTAATTACATAGATCCGAGATCAGCCTGTTGTTGGGCAGCTGATTCCAGACTGCTATGTGGAACTTGAGAAAATCATTTTATCAGAGCGTAAAAATGTGCCAATTGAATTTCCTGTAATTAACCGGAAACGATTATTACAACTCGTGAAAGAAAACCAACTGCAGTTAGATGAAAATGAGCTTCCTCATGCAGTTCACTTCCTAAATGAATCAGGTTTGTGTGTTTGCTTGTTCCCTGTTTTTTCCAAAGCTTGGCTGTAGTAATTTGTAAAGATGTATCTGAACATTGTTAGAATTTACATTTAATATTTAACAGAATATCTACAAAATTCTTTAATAGGCCACTAATTTTTTCTCTTTGGAAGGACATCATATACATTGATGTTGAATCATATATCATGTTGCAAGAAAAAAGGTTTAGAAATCATCTAAGGGCAGTAGTTGAAAGAGTCTCTGAGCAGGAGTTAAAACATGTGGGTTCTTCTGGGGCTGGCCCCGTGGCCGAGTGGTTGGGTTCGCACACTCTGCTGCAGGCGGCCCAGTGTTTCATTGGTTCGAATCCTGGGTGCGGACATGGCACTGCTCATCAAGCCACGCTGAGGCAGCGTCCCACATGCCACAACTAGAAGGACCCACAACGAAGAATATACAACTATGTACCAGGGGGCTTTGGGGAGAAAAAGGAAAAAAAATCTTTGAAAAAAAAAAAATGTGGGTTCTAGAACTTGACTTTATTCAGGAGCTATAGAACACTGACCACAAGCCATATCCTTTCATACTATCAAATGAATTTAGTGTGTGTGGAAGTTATTTGTATACAGTAAAGGAGAATTACTATTGGGGTCTAACTGGCACCTAGAGAATCAATGGTTGCCTGAGTGGCAGATCTTACTCTGTTGCAGCATGTATTGTCGGCATGATCTCACAGATGAAACTCTCAAACCGACTTCAGTGCTGATTATGGACTTGATCAGTGTAACCATGCTAGGAATAAATGTGTGAGTTGGTTTGTAGTACTAGAATAAGTGGCTAGGAGGCTACTTGTGATTCCTAGACTCTGCGGTATGAAAAATAATCTTCATGTGGATTATAGTCTACTCCTTTCCCCCATTCTTAAACCAATAGCTTCCTGAGATAGTCTGTATTTCCTACTTGTATTTGAAAATAAGATATGTCTTTGTAGCATACAGTTAGAAAGCCAAGAATAAAATGATAATTTTTATTTATTTGTAAATATTTGCTCTGCCCTGCATGGCATTGTCTCAAAGATGCTTATATTTGATCATTTTATGTGGTTCAAAAAATACTTCCTTATAATATTGGAACTTTAGAGCTTGGGAACTAGGATGCCCAGTTTTTAGTCCCAGCTCTGCTGCTAACTATGCTAAAGTTTCCTTGTCTGTAAAACAAGGAGGTTGGACTAGATTCTCTCCAAAGCCCCTTCATATTTGTGTATTCTAGATTCTGTGTTTCATTGTTTCATTTTTTACTACAGGGGTCCTTCTTCATTTTCAAGACCCAGCACTGCAGTTAAGTGACTTATATTTTGTGGAACCCAGGTGGCTTTGTAAAGTCATGGCACAGGTTGGTGTCTTATATTTTTGTGACATGAGGGTGATGATTGAAGAAGAACAAATGGAATCCAAAGCATTGAGCATTGTAGATTTTGTGTTCAGTTAAGGTAGAAACTACTGTAAATATAGAAATCTATAGAACGCTTCACATGGAATACTGCTTAAAGAGCGTCACGGAAGAAGCGAAGGTATCTTAGAGTTCACTTTAATGTCTTTGTCTCAAAGTCACAGACAGAGGTTTGTACCCCTCTGTTCCATGGGGCTTTTCTAGATCCTGATGATATCTTTGGTTTGGTTGTTGACTTTGGTTATTGAAAGCTTTGTGAAAATCCTTGGGGTGAATACATTTAAGAAACTGGGTTGATGAGCCTGTGAAACTTCTATCTAGAACATGGAGGAGAGTTTTGACTCTTGAGTGGAATGGTCTGAGCTCTAAATGCTTACAATTTTTGAAAGCTTTGGATGGCAGTGATTATGGCTATCTTTCCTCCACTTATATGTCATATGGAAAATTCATTCTCCCAATGATAATCTACTACCACTGAGTTTATATATTAATTAGTTATAATAATCCATCTTTATAGGTTTGTCACAGAAAACCACTCAAGCAGAATGCACCAGCTCCGGGTTTCTCAGTGTCAGCACTATTGACATTTTGGGCCAGATAATTCTTTGTTGTGCATTATAGGGTAATGGCAGCATCTTTGGCCTCTACCCTGTAGATGTTAGTAGCACTTTCTCAGTTATGACAAGCAAAAATGTGTCCAGACGTTGCCAAATATTCCCAGGGATGCAAAATCACCCCAGCTGAGCTTAATCACGGTCTGAGATGAGCTCAGGGAGGATGTCTCTAGCGTGTGTACTTACTGCTAACTATTTTGTTTGTGAGTATAATTTGATAATTTTGCATGTGGCTCCCTGAGTCCCTAAAATGATTACATCTTTTTACATTAGAAATCTCTCTTCTAATTAAACCGTAACGGTAATGAAATTCCCTCAGATAATTTTGAATGATAGTTCCTACATTCTGTCTGAGGAAAAAAAGGAAAATATTTTACTTATTTGGGGGTAATTCTATACCACAGAGCTTGAGAGCATATTGACACATGAATGTAATTGGCAATTCATTGTGATGTGGTAGTTATTACTATTTTGGTAGATATTTTTAGAGTAGATTTCATCCTTCTGAACATATGCCGTGGAAAGTGTGACGTTACTCGTCTGCTGAATGATAATGAAGGGAGTGAAGTGGAGTGGTCAAGAGGCACACGCTCTAGAGTCAGCATGACCTAGTTCAAATCTCTTCTAACACTTATTAACTTGTGGCATTTCTTTGTGTTTTAAGCCTTTGTTTTCTCACTTGTAAAATAAGGGTGGTAACCATGTTTCTTCTACATTGACTCCCTAGTTCAGTGTAAGTGAGCAGTACATGTTAACTAATTTTATATTTGACCTATTTAGTAATGAAAGACATTATTTTAGGAAATGAAAAAAATCTTCACGTTAAAGATGTATTCACGTAGTTTTGGAAAGTGTGCCAGGTATGGAACTAAATAAAAAATACATGTGGTCGATGCAGTCTGTATAGCAAAGGGAGTTTTAAATATACTCTGAAGATTTTGTTGTCTTAGATGGCACACTATAACTCTCAGAAAATAATTAAACTCTATCTAGTTAAGAAAAGGGGAAAGTTTTAGCACCAAAAAGTGGTATCTTTCCATGTGAATTGGGAACATTTAAAGTCACACACATGTGGATAATATGGGGGTGGGTATATCTTATCCAATAGGATAAGGACATGTTTTGCATCAGAATCACCATCTTTGAGCATCTTTTAAATTTCCACCATGACCGCAATAAAATTCCCAAAGATTCTATGGAGTAATTAAGTTGAAACTCCATGAAAGTTCTTCTCATTAGCATGGTTATACTATAAACATGTTAATTTAAGTGAAAATT
Source organism: Equus quagga (assembly GCF_021613505.1). Classification (NCBI taxonomy): domain Eukaryota; kingdom Metazoa; phylum Chordata; class Mammalia; order Perissodactyla; family Equidae; genus Equus; species Equus quagga. Next base: position 26,335,077 of record NC_060267.1, on the reverse strand, counting down.
AAGTCAAGAATTTGAACAGCTCAAAGTTATTTGGAAAGCTACATCTAAAGGGTCAGTAGAATGATGATTTAAATTTCTCATTAACTTAATAAATAAATACCTTCATTTTTATTTATGCTGATATATTTAAGTATAATGTCATTTTCACTAAAGTTTAAAGAGAATGAAAGCTATAAATAATCAAGTGAAAATAAGAATGACTTTTCTGACACCCATCAGCAAAAGTAAATAGGGGTATTCACCTCCATGAATCATCAAGGCAAGGGCAGAAATAATTTCATGGTACAGAAGCTCTAATGAGTCCACCCACCCTCTCTGTGCCCCAAGCTGTTAGGTCACTAAACTTATTAAAGAAGTTTCCATCAATGCACAGAGAAGTTTGCAAAACTCATTTAACCGTGTGATAAAAGAGATACGAAAGGGACTTATTGAATTAATCAAGAGGAGCATTAAAAAGCTTGCATGGCAATTTAATATTGATAAAAACTTGAAGGAGGAATCTGGAAAATTCCCTTTTCCTTGCACAAGGGCGTAAGTTAGCCTTATAAGTTACTAGGTGGAAGGAATAATAGGAGGTCTTTTAATGGTGATAAAATTAAGATAATGTTTAGTTTTTCATTGCTATGTAACCAGATACCCCCAAACTTGGAAGAAACAAGTACACCTGAGGTACAACATCAACCAGTTTTTTGTTTTTCAACAATATTGGTTATTCTGTGGGTGGACTGGGCTCAGTCGAGTGGTTCTGCTCCGTATGACATTGGCAAGGCTCATTCATTTGTCTTCCTTCATTGAGCTGGGCTGGAAAGTCCAAGAAAGCCACACTCACATTTTCGGTTGTTGATGCTCCTCTATGCGGCCTCTCATATGGCTTGTCCTCTCAAAGGCTAGGCCCAGAACTGGTAAAGTGCGTGTTCTACCACATTCTGGTGACCAGAGCAACTACAAAGCCTGTTCAGATTCAACAGGAGGGGAAATGGATGGAATCCATTTTTTGAAGGATTGAGAGCATGCATATGTAAGGAGAGAAGAAATTGATGTGTCCATCTTTGGAAACTCTCTCTTACAAATAATGGTGGCATACCATAGATCTACTAAAAAAGTCAAACACAAACCTCTATTTTAAAATCAATTTGTGTAAGTAAAATAAACTAGAATAAGTATATAATAATGTTTAACATACAAGGGGTTGCTTTGCAAAGATTATCTCATTTAATTCTTAGAGCAACTCTTTTAAACAGTACTACATTAGCCCCTATCTTGAAGATGAAGGAATTGATGGACAGAGAGGTTAAATAATTTATCCAAAGTTACATATTTGGGAAGAAGTAGAGTTAGGATTTCAAACCAAGTGGTTTGACTCCAGGGCCTATACATCTAACCTTCGGATAAAAATGCTCCAAACTTCACTTCCCCCAAATTCAGTCATTTGACAATGTTTATTCAACACCTACGATGTTCCAGATATTGTTCTGGTTCTGGGGCTATAGCAGTAGACAAAACAAAGTTCCTGCATTCGGGGAGCTGACATTCAAATGGGAAGAAATAACCAATAAATAAACGCTCAGCATGTCAGGTGGTACAGAGTGCCACAAAGAAAATATAAAGTGTGGTTGGAGATAGAGAGTGTGTTGTCAGACAAGGTCTTAGCGATTTTAAAAACACTAAAACAGTAAACAATTTTCCTCACCACCTAAATTGTAAGGGCAATCTGGGCTATGAAGTACACAATATGGGAGAAGCCCCAAACTATAATTTTTATTATTTAATGACCCATTATACATTGTCATCAGAACCATTATGTTCAATCAATCATGCATTCATTGATTCAATAAACATTATATGTATAAGAGAGAAATATAGAGATGAGTAACGAATCCTTGGGCCTGAGGATTCTACAATCAAATATTTTATGCAGTTATGTAATAATGTAAATAATGTTTGCTCCTATTTAAGTTCCCTTAAACATTATAGATCTAGTAAACAAAATTAAACACAAACCTCTTTTTAAAATTAATTTGGCTAAATAAAATGGATAGGCTGTGTGTTGATAGTAAAGGCTAACATTAGGCGGGCTTACTATATGCTGAAAATCATGATAGGTACTTTGCATACTTTTTTTTGTGTTATCTTATTTCATTTTCAGGGCCGTCTCAGAGACAGTCACTTTTTAAAATCTGATTTTACAGAGAAGGAAACTGTGGCTTAAAGAAATTAAATACCTTTCCCAAGGTCACACAACCAGAAGTAGAGCCTGAATTTGAACCTGGGTTCTTCTGATTTGTATTTTTAACTACTGTGATGATAATCAAAGCTCAAAGTATGGTATCCACATTAGAATAATCTGGGGTTTTTGTTAAAACATTAGATTCTCAAACCTCATCCCAGACCTACTGATTGAGACTCAGTGGAATCCAGCAAAATGCAGTAGTTACTCTGTTTGAGAATCACTAAACTGTGCTACACTGCCCCTCTTCCCATTGATGGAAACCATCACCTATTACATAAATGTGAAGTCACATTTCTATTGCAAACTTGTAGTGATAACACAGTCTGGAAGATAATTTCCATAGGAATAGATTATTGATGATACTGTAATAAGGATGTGGAGTATTGAATTGATCTGTTAATTGGAGCTGGGGAAGGCTTGAGGTTCATTAGTTTCAGAGGATCTCCATAATTTCTGATCTCAATTTTATAAATTCTTTTTTTGGGAGAATGAATGTCCTATTGGGCTTCTAGGCTACATGGCTACTAGCTAGAGAAATTAGGTGCTGTGTTGTAGTTGACAATGTTAAAATTGTTCTGATCATTTTCAGTGAGCAAAGAGACGCGAAATACTTTAAATTCAAAACTTTTCAGAAAATAAATTCTAGTGATTATTTACAAGTTTAAATCTTTCAGATTTTGACAGTGAAAGTGGAAGGCTGTCCAAAACATCCGAAGGGAATTATTTCACGTAGAGATGTGGAAAAATTTCTTTCGAAGAAAAAGAGATTTCCAAAGGGCTACATGTCACAGTATTTTAAACTCCTAGAAAAATTCCAGATTGCCTTGCCAATAGGAGAAGAATATTTGCTGGTTCCAAGCAGGTAAACCAATACTTAAAAATTTAATTACCCTATGGAAATTTACCATCTATTAGATTATTTTGTCAAAATAGCTTTGGTCTATGATAAATGTACTAATTTTTTTTTGCTTGTTTAAACTTTCTAGTGAAGTATAACATTTACTTTTAATGAAAACATGACAGTTGACTTTTTAAAGATTCAGTAAATGACTTATGTATATAATTACTATCTGGTTTACCATTGTTTAAATTATTTAAGAAAGGTAAATAGTGGAGATTATCTTGTGTGTGTGTGTGTCTCCTTACATGGTACTGAGAGATTTATTATATTAGGCAAGTTCTAGAGAGAGAGTGAGTTTTCATCAGAATCTTAAAAGAATTTATGACTGAATTTTCAGAGGAGCAGGGCAACACAGTGGAGGCCTAAGTTCTAGCCCTGTATTGTATTGTAGACATGTTTCTTACTGCTTTTATAAGCACCCAGGAATGTTATAAAGTAATAGGACATTGGAAAGTGCAATTTGCCTTGATTGATATATGGTACCCAATTCCAAAAATAGATACACACTTTTTTCTAGGACATGCATTTTTTCAAGTTTTACAATTCCTTAATACTTGTCTATGCATAGCTAATTGTAATTATTTATTTATTAGTGTAAATAGTGTTACTGAAAAATATTTCATGCAGCTACTACATCTGAGCATGCATTTGAATTGATTAAATAACCATTGAATTTTTGAAGTAGGAAGAGCACATAGCAAAAGAACATTATAAAAAAGTGCAATTGCTTAGAGTATTTATATTCAATTCATCGATTTCAAGTACTAAAGCACTTTGGTCAACATGGTTGGGTGTTGTATGAAGCTATGTAATGATGGTGTCCTTGTCCCTTCAGTTTGTCTGACCACAGGCCGGTCATAGAGCTTCCCCATTGTGAGAACTCTGAAATTATCATTCGACTATATGAAATGCCTTATTTTCCCATGGGATTTTGGTCGAGATTAATCAATCGATTACTTGAAATTTCACCTTACATGCTTTCAGGAAGAGGTATGTATTTAATGAAGACAATATTTAGAGAAGTTAGGAGGAAAGCATATTAAAATTCATTGTAATTTTCCCAGAGTTTACTTATTTGTAAGGCAGCTGAAGATCAGAAAATAAGCTCATAAGACCTCAGAGAAGCCAATATAAAGACACATATGCTCATATAAGTTCATGCAATTTGTCAGGAAGAAAATTCCTCAGGTCCTCACTGAAAGCCCATGTGTTCTTATTTTAGACACATTTACGATAAGCATGAATATCTTGCTTTCCAAGCCAAAGCAGACTAGAAGCAACAATTTTTAAAAAGTGAGGTTACTATGAGTCATTGGTTTAAACACACACACACACACGAAGAAAGAAAGACTAGAAATGGCCATCACAGCAATTCAGAAAGTTTTACTTAACAAGCAACAGGTCCTGACCATTCAGACCATCCTGGCATTCAGTGTAGGGACTGTAATATCTTTATTCTGCTGCACAATCCCCAAAGGATTTACAAAAAAGAATAAAAATGGGTGTTTTTAATGCTAGCTCTTCCTTCTGGAAGAAAGAGAGATCTTAGTGCTTCAAAAGGAAAATATCATTTTTTTTGTTTTTTTAAAAATCAACTTTATGCAGATGTTACTGTATTCTGAAATAAACCTTATCTTGCTTGCAATTAATCAACATCTACGTAGTTACATTGCATTAAAATGCTCAGAAAGTTTTGGTTTTGCATGACCATCAACTTCTTTTTAAAAGTTATGAGAACTTATTTATAATTCTCTTTCTTCATATATTAAACATGTTAAACTACTTAACACCATGAACCTGAAATCTGTCTTAGGATATCTACTGGTCGTTTTGTTAATTTCATTGCAAAATTAAGGGTAAAATATTTCATATCATATTTAATAGATATGGGTAAGGACTTGTATCATTAATGATTCTGATACTTTCAAAACAATTGTATCTCTATTACTGTCACTTGTGATGTGTGCAGTGATTTTTTTCTCCTTTAATTTATGGGGTAGTTAATAATTAATGGATACATTTGGGTCCATTTAAACTTCTTTCAGAAAGAGCACTTCGCCCAAACAGAATGTACTGGCGACAAGGCATCTACTTGAATTGGTCTCCAGAAGCTTATTGTCTGGTAGGATCTGAAGTCTTAGACAATCACCTAGAGAGTTTCTTAAAAATTACAGTTCCTTCTTGTAGAAAAGGTAAGGAAATTAGTTCAAAACTTTAAATTGTACTACTAAAGAAATCTAAACTTATTTTTTTTAACTTTATAGTTTCTGTTTTCTAGCTTTGCAACAGAATAAGGTTCCGTTAGGGTGTTGACGAGCTCTTCTTTGAATTATGTAGGCTGTATTCTTTTGGGCCAAGTTGTGGACCACATTGATTCTCTCATGGAAGAATGGTTTCCTGGCTTATTGGAGATTGATATTTGTGGTGAAGGAGAAACTCTGTTGAAGAAGTGGGCATTATATAGTTTTAATGATGGTGAAGAGCATCAAAAAATCTTACTTGATGATTTGATGAGGAAAGCAGAAGAAGGTAACGTTGAATCAAACTTACAAATGTTTTTAAGTGATCCGTTCAATATTTGTGAAGTGAGTTTTTTAATAAATGTAAAAATTATTCTTATCCATAAGGGATGAGTTAGAGGATACTAAATTCAATTATAGTGACAGTTCAGAAAAATGGATTGCGTTTATTACCAATAAGATCTTGTGTTCTAGATTCATAAAAATGTTGATTTGAGACTTTGAGTACTGGCTCATTAAGCAACATAATCTTATCTGTGAAATGGGAATATTAACCAAACCTACCTCATAGATTTGTTACGAGGATTAAAGTAGCTGATACATGGAAATAACTGAGCAACGTGTCGGCCATGTAATAAGTGCTCTATGAATGTGGTAAAAGTAGAGAAGAGATAATTTCCTAGTCAGATGTCAGATAGCCTAAGGCAGTTCTGAATTCTACTTTCTAATGCCTAGGAATGAGTTTTTAAAATTCCAAGTAGATCGATATTAATTGAACCTTTAAAACTTTCTCAAATTTTCTAGAGAAAAATAGGATTGGTAAAATAAAACTAAAACAGTGATTAGAAATCATAAAAAATATGTCATTGTTTTTGTAAGTCAAAAGCACAAATTTACATATATCCTTAAAAGTTGGTTTTTTCAAAAAATCTTTTCTGTGCTTCTCAGGAGACCTCCTAGTGAATCCAGACCAACCACGGCTCACCATTCCGATATCTCAGATTGCCCCTGATTTGATTTTGGCTGACCTGCCTAGAAATATTATGTTGAATAGTGATGAACTGGAATTTGAACAAGCTCCAGAGTTTCTTTTAGGTAACTATTTTTGTTGGTTTGAGAATAAAAATTAGGATTTTTCCTTATAATCTAGAAAATATTTAGATATAATTATATTGTTGTAGTTTTTGGTATTTTCACGTATTTGTTAAAATGTTTTTTCCTTTGGAATGGTGTATTTTAAAGTAATATCACATTACAGGTCTGGAATTTGCTTTGCACACACTCTTGTAGACTGGGTTCGAGATGAGGGTGGGACTACCATGGAAGCACACGTATTAATGAAATGTGTCCTTGCATTTTTTTTAATTACCAGGGATGGGGAGGCAGATAAGGAAGTCTTCAGTTGAGTGATACAGCCATTTTTCAGTCTCAAAAAGACAGGATAAGTAAAAGATGACACCTCTGTGTAGTTATAGTAGCAGTTTTTTTACTTAGTGTCACAATCATGAATTCTCATATAAATATTCATCAAAAACCAATTTGGGATTAAAAACTCAAAAGCCTCAAATTGGTGACCTACTCAAGTTCTAAACATTCCTGAGGGTCTTTGGGATCCATGAGGAGCATTGGGTTGGTTTAATGTAAAGTATGTGAAGACAGTTCTGACTTTTCTTTGCTGTTGTGTGTGTATACATTTAATTTTAATGAATTTTCCTCAGAGAGAATGCCTAAAATATGTCTGTTAGGGCATTAGTATCATTAAAAAAAATGTCCAAAATTTGGGACATGACATGTAAAGGTGAATAAACCTTTGTACCTTTATTCTTCACATTGATTGGGAAATTTAAAATGGGTTTAAATGTTTCGGAACTCTGGAAGTGAATATATTAATAATTGTGGGTTAAGACAAAATGCCAAATTGTCAACGCCGAATCCTAGATCCTCACCAAAACCAAACGTGACTTGTGATTCAAAGGATACAGGCTAGTGCCAGATATACTGTGTTCTTTCTCTGAAGGAGTCTCAAGCCATCAGACACAGCTCTCCCAAATATCTATTTTTGTGTGTTAAGAAGTGTTTCAGATTAATGGACACATTTTGAGCAATGTTCATTTTGAAGCACCCTGTGTTTTTTTGTTTCCAGTTTTATTGAGATATAAGTGTAAGGTGTACAGTCTGATGATTTGACTTGCATGTATTATGATATGATTGCCACAATAAGTTTAGTTAACATCCATCATCTCATATAGACACAGAATAAAAGAAAAAGAAAGAATGTTTTACTTGTGATGAGAACTCTTTGGATTTATTTTCTTAACAACTTTCATATATATCATATAGCAGTGTTAACTACAGACATCATGTGGTACATTACATACCTAGTACTTATTTATCTTATAACTGGAAGTTTATACCTTTGGACCACCTTCAAAAGCCCCTGTGTTTTATATTCTGTTAATGATGCAGATTGGAAAATGTTGATATGACTACTCCCCATTCTCTAGCCCCATGTCCCATAAACCCATAAATTACATGTCTGTTTACAAAAAGCAATCAACCTCTGTGCCACTCCCATTATGGATCAGATAATGATGTGTTATGGGAGCTGTCCTGTACAAAGTAGGATGTTTAGCAGCATCCTTGGCCTCTACCCACTAGATGTCAAGTAGGGTCTCCTCACCCATCCCCCCAGGTGTGACAATCAAAAATGTCTCTGGACATTGCCAAAGGTGGGCTATGGTAATAGGGGAGCCACATCACCCTGGTTGAGAAACACTGATCTGAACAAATCAGATATATCCTTCTAAAAACATAATAGACTTGTGAATATATTTTTAAATATACAAACATGGGGTTTTGTGTGTCTGTCTGAGGAGTTGTGGGGCACATTTCCTCTTTGAGGGACTAGTTTTCCGGAGAGCCACAATGGAAAGGTACTTCAGTGGTGTATTTGATGGGTTAGGAAGATTTCCTTGCCTTCAGTTTTCTTTCACACTTTGGTGTCACAACAATAGTCCTTAACCTTACTTTGCTCTTAACCTGAAGGATATGAGAACCCATACTCCATTTTAGTATGGCAGTGATTCTGAAATAGGCATGGGCTTTAAAAAAGTAGAAATATCTACTACCCCCACCTGAAATTTTTATATATCTCCCTAGAGTGTATTTCTTCTCACTGCCCATTAAATTTTTTCTTTGTCGTCGATAGCTGTCCGGATTGAGGGGAACCAGAACAGGATGCATCTGTGATTAGGTTTCCATCTCTCATACCCATTTTCTCCCTTCTCCTTCTGTTTGCTTTCTTTCTCCTTTCCCCTGTTTACTCAATCCCATTTTGATTCCAATACTTAACTGTTCACATAACCCTCAGTTCCCCCTGAAACTCTCTCAATACCAACAATATTAACTAATGGCTTTAAAAGTTGAATATTTATTGAGTACTGGTGAGAAGGGATGAGAGGATACTGAGACTGATAAGACACAGATAATACTTTTAACATGTTTGTGATCTAGTCAAAATATGACATATACTCAAATGAATAATTTATTTTTATTTTTAATATAAATTTTTTCTGAGCATAAAATAATGTATGCTTATATATACTTCTTATAGAGATTTTAAAATATACAATTATTACAAATATAAAAATATACAAAATATCTAAACTTTCCATAGATGCATAATTTCACCACTTAGAAATAACAAGTTTTAACATTGTTATATTGTCTTGTAGATTTTTCTGGGTTCATTCACTTATATCCATTAAGTGAGTGTATTTCAAAGTGATATATGGGAACCATAAATACTGTACAATAAGGATATACTATGTGTCAGTGAAGAGTAATAGTCTATGGGATGGATCATGGTCCATTTCTCAGGCCTGGGTTTCTCAATATGTCTTGTGCTTTATGGACCTGATAAGCACTCCAGAGGATGAAATGATGGGGTAGCATTACTCTTTAAGTAACAGCATAACAGGGTATGGAGGAGTGAAGATACAAAGCATACTCAGGAAACTGACTATTCTAGTTTGTCTAGAACAGTTGTTCTTGTCGTTCGTTGTTCATTACTATTACCTGGGGAATTAGAAGAAAAAAAATGTCCTAATGGCCAGTACCTCCTGGGACGTAGTGGGTCAGAATCTTTGAGAGCAGACTAAGACATTCGTATTTTTAAAAAGCTCCTTAGATAGACTGTGCAGCCAAAACTGGGAGGAGAACTACTGGACCAGGGCCTAGAGAATGAGAAGTAGACCAAGAAGAGAACTGGAAAGGGAACTCAGGGCCACAGGGATGAATATGGAACTTGTTTTGGATTCTATTTAGTAGACAATATAGAATAATTTTTTTGAGCTAGAGTGACACAATCAACGTGTAATTATAGGGAAATTAATTTTGCGGGCGAGATAGAGTGACTCAGAGGTAATGAACTCAGGAGGCCCACACAGAAAGCACCTAGGGCTCCAAATAGGTCTGGGGGTAGTGGAAATGGAAAGGGAGGCACGGACATGAGTGAGGCAGGAAAGTCGACTACCGATTAGCTGTGGGGCTAGGCCTGGGCAAAGAGCTAAGATATGTTTCAGTTTTGACTCCAGAATGACCTCAAAAAGAATTTTCTTTTGTTTTTATCAGATATATGGAAGGTGGAATAAGAATTAGTTTGGAGCAATGATGATGAATGTGGCTTTTACTGGAATGTGATTGCGATTTGGAGGAGGATGCCAGTGGAAGTCTCCAACACAATGTTATAAATCTAGGAAAAATTCAGGAGGTAGCTTGTGGCTAGAAAAGGAAATGTGAAAATTCTCTACATATAGGGATAGGTGAAGGTAGGGAGTGGATGAGGTCATTGAGTGGGGAGGGTGCAGATGGAAGACAGGAAGCCTAGGGATAGAATCTTTAGGTACATTTTAGTTCATGGAGTAGAAGAAGGAAGAGGAAGCATTAAAGGGATTGATTCAGTGAAATAAGTGGGTCAGATTTCTCTTCAAGTATACAGCAGATATAATTACAACGCGTATAATTTATTTAGTTATTCTACTTGAAAAGATTAACTTAAGTGCTTTGTACTTTCTTTTCAAAAGGTGATGGCAGTTTTGGCTCAGTTTATCGAGCAGCCTACGAAGGAGAAGAAGTGGCTGTGAAGATTTTTAATAAACATACCTCGCTTAGACTGTTAAGACAAGTAAGAAATCCAAGACTATTATCACATTAAATCATACATTGTAAATTTCCTGGAACTCTTGTTTTGCCTGCATTTGTGAAAATGCAAAAGGATGACCACATTTCCCCTAAAAGATTACTTGTGTTTAATTATAAAAGCCCATTTGTCCTTTCTTTATGGAGAAAAAGGGTTTGTTTTGTTTCTCCTGTTGAGAAACAAAGAAAAGACAGTTTTCTGAGAATTCTTGTTCTAGGCTTCACAGTTACATACCACAAGTACGGGAGTAAAGAGGGTACCTCTTTTGCAGTCTTGTATTCCAAAGGAACCAAAGTCCTACCACAGTAGCCCATTAAAGACTTCTCTCAGCCTCAATTAAGTCACATGTTCTTTTCTCAACAAGCACTTACGTGCAGGGCAGCGCTATATTCTGGTTGGGTCAGGCCTGTCTTGCTGACCCAATCACTATGGTAATGAGGATGGTGTTAGAATGTTCCCACCTTTCGCTGAGGCTGGGGTTGGGGTCAGTTCCCCCTATGGCTCATGGCCTTGCATGGGTGAGGGTTGGATGCCTGAGCAAAAATCAAACACCCTTAGGAAGAAAGAAGGGTAGATGGATGTTGAATGCATAACCAACAGTGGTCATTCCAGTACCCTCTTTTGTTTTGAGTAATTGAGGGGATTGATTGCTTTTTTCTGAGTCTTTCCTGGCAGTAAGTATGAGAGAGAGAGACAGGGTGAGAGGAGAGGTAAAATCCAGTGTGAATGATGCAGTCTTACACCAGAACTCAACTGTATTTTTCAATCTGTTCAGTCCTACTTGTTTTTGTTTTTCTTTTGGTGAGGAAGATTGGCCCTGAGCTAACGTCTGTTGCCAATGTTCCTCTTTTTGCTTGAGGAAGATTGTCACTGCACTAACATCTGTGCCAGTCTTCCTCTGTTTTGTATGTGGGGTGCCACCACAGCATGGCTTGATGAGCAGTGTGTGTAGGTCTGTGCCAGGGCTGTTGAAGTGGAACATGTGAACTTAGTCACTATGCCACTGGGCCAACCCCTATTCAGCCCTACTTTTTCCTTTGATTTATTACAAAAAAATAATTTGTGTCTAAATCTGAATCTAAATAACTTGTATAAATGAAAAGAACCCCACAGTTACAATATATTAGTTACTCTGAATAATGAAAATAATATCAGATCTTTGCAAAATATCCTGGAGTAATTTTGATTATTTGTACCAAAAGTTACACTGTTGCTCTAGGAATAAGCTAACAAACATTTTGTATATAGAAGCAAGTCTGTGAACAAAATCTGGGCCCAGTCTGTTTCAATCTGTAGGCAATTTGTTGTATAAATTTATTTTTCAACCTTGGTCATTAGTCTTCAATATGTTTCTAGTTTTAGGTAATGTGCTCAGGAAGCTTGTTGGAAATCAGAATACTAAAAATGTACAGGATGGATTAGTGTATAGGCAGGTAGGTGAAACAAGGAAATGGTAGAAGAAATAGAAACAGTAGAGAGTGCATAATGTGCTTCTTCTTAAAAAAAAAAAAAAGGAAAGGAAAGGAAAACACTTCAGTGTTAGGTGCTGCATTTTGAAGATCTTTCTACCGGTGGTCATGAATTGGGGCCGAGCTGTTACACTTTCTTGCTCCCTTCTTTTTGCAATTAGTGAGCTGCTTTCTGGGAGAGAAAATTTGGATCAGGCTTCTGTCTGTGCCTATGAAAGAAAACAGACCTAACTTGACTTCCTTTCATCAGTTTTAACCAACTGAACTTATCGGACATAGAAGAAAGAAAGATTTTTATCTACTAAGGAAATATGATTGCAGTCTGAAGCTTTTGTTCTTGGAAAATCCTCTCTCAGGGTATTCAGCCTTTCTTCTTCAGCTTGCAGAATTCTGCACACTTCAGTTTCCTGGTAAATGCGGTTGGCACTGATGTTTCTCATCTTTGAAGCTAGTTGTTAAGAAGCAAAGCTTCTGCAGAAATCACAGTTTAAAACATGAATCAATTTAATATCCCATAAGCTAGAAATTTCAGCTAAATTACCATTGCAGAATAAAGTGAAATATACAGAATAAAGTGTATATGGAATTAATAAACAGCAATATCACAAAGGAGAAAGTAAAGTCTCATCTGATGTAGTCTAGGAAAGGGATTCTATCAGAATGGAGACCTCTCTGTTCAAGCTAAAATGGTGTCTCTGACTTCTTGGATTGGAGAGAGATTGTTGCAGCTGGGAATTGCTTTAGTAAAGGGTCCAAGGAGGTCCCTCTGAGGACGTGGTAGTATTTGAGCTAAGATCTGTATGGCAAGAAGCCTTCAGCTATGTGAAGGGTGAAGGGATTTCTAGGCAGAGGGATCAGCAAGGACAGAGACCCTGTGGCTGGAAGGAAGGAGCTGGGTGGTGGAGGGGTGGTGAATGAAGAGGAGAGAGAGAGGAGATGGGGTCTGAGGCGGGGGCTGGGGCCAGATTAGGTCAGGCCGTGAAGGCTGTGTAAATACATGGGATTTTAATCTAAGAGAAATGGGAAGTCAGTAGAGAGTTTTCAGGAGAGGGTGGTACTGTATATTTCTGTCTTAGACATTACTCTCAGTAATGTTATTTCTAGTCCTTAAACCAGAAAGGATAGCAGATTGTATTTCACAGCCCAGTTATAGTTGATCAGTAGTAGCCACTGAGAATCCTGGGCCCAGAAGGATGCTGTGGCTAACTATGGTTCAGTAGATAAGATCGCCGTGACCTGTCACTGTGACCATAATGTGTGTACTGCTCCTGCATTAGATATTCTGACAGAAGTAGAGCAGAAGGGAAAAGAGAAGTTAAAATTTTAATTCGAAATATAGTTTCAGAATCAGCTGTTTATTCCTGAAAATATGGAAAATACAAAAAATCTCAAAGAAACAGAAAGATTGCTATAGTCTCATCACCCAGAGAAAACCATGCTCGAAGAGTTGATGTGTTTAAGGAAGGAGACACTTGGGTAACAGCCGATGTGGTGTCACTCTGAAATGATTGGACTTTTGCAGGAGCTGGTGGTGCTTTGCCATCTCCACCACCCCAGCTTAATATCTTTGCTGGCGGCTGGGATTCGTCCTCGAATGTTGGTCATGGAGTTGGCCTCCAAAGGGTCCCTGGATCGCCTGCTTCAGCAAGACAAGGCCAGTCTCACCAGAACCCTGCAGCACAGGATCGCACTCCATGTGGCTGATGGCTTGAGGTAATTAATTAGGTCACATTGTTTTCCATTCTGTGTATGACAAGTATTAGCCCAAACTTGCTCTCAGGCTCTGAGAACAGCACTTCCCAGTAACTTGGTGTCCCAGTAATATTTCACAAACAGTATGGGTGAAAAATTACCATTTCTCTGATGAAATTTTAAAATTTGATAAAATTAGAGGAGGAAGACCATGTGGAACCCCATGGCTAGTAGTAGTGGAGTTTGAAGCCAAGAGTCCTGCTCCAGATCCCATGATCTTAACCCTGTATTGACCTCCCGCCCATAAAAAAATAGAGGTTAGGCTTCAGAGTATCAAGCGAAATGTCAGTTATCATGGGTAATTCTAATAAGGAAGGATTCGTCCATATTTCTGAAGGGGACGACAGTGATGTGAGTCGGGTGGTTCTGCAGGACTGTAGTGTGTCTCCGAGGCACACCCAACCCTGTGGCCCGATGGCAGCTACATGGAGCCTTGAGAGGCAGCACAGCATAGTGGGGAGACCATGGTCTTTGGAGACAACCGGACTGGGGTAAATCACTGCTCCACACGCTTAGTCACTGCGATTTTATTTCTCCGACTCTCTTCTTTTTATAGTCTGTAAACTGTGGCTGATACTTATTGCAAAACATTTTAAGGTCTTTTGTAGTAATTGAAGAAATCTCAAATTAAACTCTCCGTTTCCTCCTCCTCCACTGCTCCCCATCTCCAGTCACCCAGTTCTTTCCTCTTGGATTCATCATTCGTTCCTTCCTTTCTCACATCCCGCATCTAATCCTTCAGCAAATATTTCCAGCTCTGCTGTCAAAATATATCTTAATGCAGCTACCTCTCACAGCTTCTCTCCCTACCACAGCTGAAGCCACTGTCGTCTCTCCTTGCCTCACTGGTCTCCCCGCTTTCACCTTTCCCCCTGGAGCTTGTTCTTCACACAGCACACAAAACCACACAGAGTGGTTTTTGTAACATGGAAGTCAGATCAAGGCTTTCTCCTGTTATTAACTCTCTCCTACCTCACTTTCTAGCCCCCGTACTCAGCCACTCACCTCCCAGGGGTTTCTTGAATATGCCAGAGGCTTTATAGAAGCTCTTCCCTTGGCCAGGAATGCCTGACCTCTAGATATCCTCTTGGCACGCTTCTTATTTCGTTCAGGTCCCTTCTCTGAGAGGATGTCCCTGAATACCTTATGTCTCTTTGGCACTTATAGCACTTATTGCTAAATGGTATTCTTTATGTTTTCATTAAAAAAATTTCTTTATTATCTGTCTTTGCCACTGGACTCCAGGAGCCATGATAGCAGGGACTTTTCATCTCATTCACTGACGCATCTCCAGCACTGAGAACAGTGGGCCCTCAGGCATATGTGTGGGCAGTAGGGAGAAGGGAGAAAGGAAGATGGGCAGAAAACAGTGCCCAGCCATAGTAGCCATGCAGTGAATGCAAATTTCCTTCTCTTCCTTCCCTTCTGAAATACTGTGTCTATTCCCTTTGGGCAGTATCCAGAAATGTAAATAAAGTGACAGTAAGGAAAACAAACACTGCTCACAAACAAAGCCAAACCAGCAGGATATAATTATTACTAGTGCGTAGAGAATATAATAGAGATTATAATATATACATAAAATAAGTAGAATCCTGTTCCTGAAAGAGTCCAGAAACTACTGGAAAACACACAGATTATTAAATTAAACAGGAATACAAAGATTTGGGTTTGGGTTGATGTGTCAGTTTTTAAACACCAGGGGGAACCTTGTATTAGATTAATCTAGATAAAGTGCATTTATGTCTCGTATGTTTCAAAGCTGTCTCAGTCACTTTCCTTAATTTAGCCAACTCTAGGTCCTAGTTTTTCCCTAATTCTTTCACATAATCCCCAGAGTGCTCATTTATAAAATGAGGAATTGCTATTTTTTTACTCACCAACATTTCTAAGATCTTGTCTCTCATGTAACTTATCTGGTTCTTTGATATCTTACTTTAAATAGTAAATCCAGCAATTTTTGATGAACTAAATGAAGTCTCAGCATATTTTCCTATAATTTAACTGATTTGTTCTCAACATAATGCCAAGGCACCTTTCCGGCTCTTGTGCCACAAGAGGCTGGTAGGTTTCAGTAGCTGTCAATTTTCTACCAGCACTAAGTATGTTTTAAAAACTCAGCATTGAAAACTCTTCCCGGGGCCGGCCCCACGGCGAGTGGTTAAGTTCACGCGCTCCGCTGCGGTGACCCAGGGTTTCGCCGGTTCAAATCGTGGGCGTGGACATGGCACTGCTCATCAAGCTATGCTGAGGTGGCATCCCACATGCAACTAGGAGGACCCACAACTAAGAATATACAACTATGTACCTGGGGGCTTTGGAGGGAAAAAGGAAAAAGAAAATCTTAAAAAAGAAAAAAAAGATTTGTCTTCCCAAATATATTTTAGCATAGAGCTGTAACTACAGAAGTAGAAAGAGACAATAAAATTGCACTTCTTTTGCGTCCCTTAAATGACAGAGCTGTTTCGAGTGACATTCAGGAACTTTCTTCACATTACATATTCTCTCTTCCATAGTCTTGTGTTCAACTATTAGCTTGCATCTCTAATTCAGTGCGTTTCTTTGAGTTCTTTATTGTAATTCTCAACTACCTAGGAAGTCACCTGTATTTCTCATAAGTTTCTATGCTTCGAGATTTTCAAAATTGAATTTACTGTCTCTGCTACTTCCTCCCACCATGAATCTGTTATTTCTCTTTTATCTCCCATTTACCGATGAAGGTCCTTGTATCACATCCAGACCAGCCCCCTTCCCCAAAAAGTAAGTATCCATTTGTCCACCAGGTCCTTGACTGTTTTACATTATCTTTTTATTTATTTATTTTTATGTCACTACTGCTGCCTCGGTCCAGTACCTCCAGGGAGTCAGAATATTTCTTCTAAAATAAAAATCTAGTTATGCTTGAAATTCCCTGGTAGTACCCAATTTTCTGCAAATACATTCAAACTCCATGAATAGCATCAAAACTCTTTATGTATGCCTCTTGTCTGCGGCTCCAGCCTCCTGCCACTCCACTGCCAATACCCGGTGTTCATGGTGAAGGTCTTGACTTTTCATTGACAACCATGTCTCTCTTTGCATTTTTCTTTCGTCTCTTCCCACAATTTTTTGGCCGAGAGGACTCATTTTCCCCTAGAATTTGCTGACATACCATCTCCACAATGAAGTTCAACGGCCCCAGGAAGAGCTGGCCTCTCTAACACATGTTTCTTGAGTCTGCTCCATGCAGGACTTTGTTAAGTGCTGAAGAGGGAAAGGTAGACATTATATTGATTGCTCTTCTCAGGTTGAAAACTTACGAGCTAGTGGGAGAACCTGCTTTGCTATCTTTGCCTTTGTGCTTTTCTTCCTCTGGCTTCCGTAGCATCAGGTGCTTACCACATCTCTGCAACCTTATTTGAGCACCTGTCTCTCCTAGATGGTGACCTCTCAAGAACAGAGATGCAAAGATGGCTTTATATTCCCTGGTGACTGGCCCTCATAGATGCCCAATCCATATTTGTTAAATGAATTAATACGTTCTATTTTTAGAATAATTCTATTTAGGATGAGATAAGGTTTACTTTAAATTATAAAGAAAGGAGTTTCTTGGCAATACTGATGCTAATCACAAAGAATGACTGAGTATAGGCCAGTTTATTTTAATAAAATATTTGACAGTAGTTATTGTCACATAATGCATAAATTATGACTGAATTATTTTCAGGAAGGCAAGATCTGCACTTGTTAATATTTCAAAAGTTCTTTTGCTGTTCTTTTAAAAGCTATTAAAACTACACTTTTTAAGATTAATTTCTATAATTTAACATTTTAACTAACCCAGATAATCTCTCCCTCCCACTGACATTATTTCAAATTAAGTTTAACTATTTTTCTTTCAACTTTGGGAAGTCTTCTGAGAGAGTCTGTATTCTATAAATATTTTGATAGAGGCGTGCTTTAGAAAGGATTTAGATGCTATTCAGTTATGCATCACTTGGCTTTAACTTTTTTCTTCTTAATCTCCCAGCTTTTCTCTGCAGCAGGGCAAGAGAAGCTAATGGCCTTTCAGTAAGCCCTTAGTAAATTTTTCTTTCAAGCCCATTACTTATTGTTAAGGTCAACTTCATTAGTACATTTATCTTATTTTCAGCCAAAAATATGTGTACAGAAATGAATAGGCCTAATGTCAAATGTCCTAACTACATCCTGGAAGAGAAAGAAGCGTCTACTGCATTAGTTGATACAATTAAATGATACATATACTCTAGGCTCTCCTGCAATGGAAAGTTCAGGGTATTGCTGCCACTTGTCCCTATGCCTCTAGCATGTGATTGGTAATAGGTAATGGAGTAAATATTTGTTAATAGAATGTGAACTAGAACCAAAAGCCACAAACAAACAAAGGATTTAAATTTACGTCCATTAAGTCCTGTGAAAAATTGTTCTTTAAAGGTTGGTCGTGAGATACCTGTGAGATCACGTGGAGAGCAAATCTGGCATCATGGAGGCAAGGAAGACAGAGTTGGGGAAAATGTGAATTTTTATGGGTGTGTTAGGAAAGGGAGTAATAGAGTGACTAGTGGTTGTGGCACAGTAGTAGCCCTCTGGCCGTGTGTCCAGAATGGGCACGACCTGGTTGAGACTAAAACTTTATTTTGTTTTTTTTTGTATTAACTAGTTTTTATTCTTTACCTGCAATGTCCCCTTCTAGTTCTTTTGATTGAACGGATCAGTCTCTGAAGACTTTAACGTCATCCAACATCCCCTTCCCCAAGACAGTGTTTTATTCATTTCAACTCACCATCCAAAATGTTCTTTGTTAACCTTAATTTATAATAGAATTGGGTTTCAAGTGAACTACATCTTCCAGCAGGGTACAATATTGATAGCTAGAAAAGTCTGATATTTTGATTTATTATTGAAAAAGTAGAAAATATTTTCCAAAGAATTAGGAAGCATTTTAGTCACAAAAAATAAATATCAGGAGAGACATGGAATAGAGAGACTTTAAAAAGCTGAGGTAAACTTCGATATGGTTTTAAGAAAATCAAAACTATTAAATAAATGAGAGTCACAACAAAATCCTATCAATTCTTATTTGACCTTTTTACATTTTAAACTAATTAAAATATTCATATGGTCATTGAGGGAATTCAGAATTCCTTTTAAGTAGTTATTAAGGTTTATGAAAGAAAAGTCCCCCCAAATTGTACTTTGTTTGAAGTGGTTGTGCCTTAAAGTTTAAATCGCTCACTTATCAAGATGGACCTATTTTGTTTTTGTTTTTTTAAAAGCATAAGTTTGCTTTGTGATATTGGACTTGAATGTTTTGATCTCCGTCTACAATATGTCTTAACTTTGAATGTCAAACTTAGTACAGAATTTTTGATGTTTTGCATAATGGACATACATATTTAAGGAAATCATGGCAGAAATTATAATATTGTAATTACATTTTAGTAAGATGGCCTGTGCATTTTCTGACAGATACCTCCACTCGGCCATGATTATTTACCGTGATTTGAAGCCCCACAACGTGCTGCTTTTCACCCTGTATCCCAATGCTGCCATCATTGCCAAGATTGCGGACTACGGCATTGCTCAGTACTGCTGTAGAATGGGGATAAAAACATCAGAAGGCACACCAGGTAGGTGGTAAGGTTTACTTGATAATTCTCTCTTCAAGATGGATAATCAGTGTCTTCAGTTGTGAGTTCAGGAGAATCAAGAGAACACTGTAGCCAATCACATTGTTGTGATGTTTATTGTGTGAATAATTGTGACCAGTATATACATTTAAACATGTTTGAGTACAAGGTGCTGGCCCTGACCCTGCTGAGAGTTTATGTAATTATGTTACATGCATCATTAACTTTCTTAAATATGAAAAAGTATAAACTCCTAAATACTTCTGGCTCTTAGAGTTTCAGAGAAGGGCCTTGGGCCTGGAGTTCTTGGTTGCACGGTTCCTGATACAAGCATACTTTTTTCTTCTTATACGTTGGAGTTTAAACCTTTAAACATTGCACTTGGGATTTCTTTCTTCCTAATTATACTTAAATAGTAAAACAAATAACGTAGCTTCTCTATTTGGCCCTGTATAGCAAGATGTCTCATGGTTACAATCTAATGTGAAACATACCCAGTCTGGATACCATTATATCTATGGTCTCCAGAAATCACTGGCATCATTTTCTTGCCTTAGATTTTTAATGTTGCTTTTTAGGGTTATCCCAACTTTTTTTGGTCATGCCTGTTCTAATAATCCTATTACTTCTACCGTTAACTGACTTTCTACCAGTGAAAATCCATTTCCTGTGCTCTTGTGTTTTCATGGTCTTATGTTCAGACATGTTCTTTCCATATTATGTCTACCCCACGGAATCCTCCCTCCCTTTCTCAGCTCCCGTTCCTCTTCTTCTAGTCTCAGGTTCATCAGAATCTCAGGTTCTGATTAGTAAGAAACAGTCATAGGGCAAGTGATCTGTACAGACATCTTGTCTTTCAGATTTCAGTTTGAGTGGGAATAGAAAATTGAGGGATTGGCATCAATTTGGGGAAGGACAGCTCTATCTTTAGAAAAGTCTTAGATAGGTAATTATTTGTAAATAAAGTTACAGGTGGCTTTACATCATTTTGATGATTGCAGCTCAGTTAAAATACATGCCTAAGTCAGAAGAAAATACTCTATAGAGAATATCTGACTGGGCAAAAGATCCTCGCTTGTTTCCTGCCCACCCACCCACGACTTGTGTACTTAGTAAAGCAAATGACCCCAGCTTCCAATGCCTGGTTTTATTTTTGCTCCGAATACATATCCTCTCTTTTGTTTTACATAGCTGCATGTTGGAAGCAGAATGTGCATTCTCGTAAACATTTCAAAGTATGTATTCTGGCTACGAGTGTTTCTGGGTTGTTCGGTAATAATAAAATATGATCTCTTGAGTATCTGTTGTGTACCAGGCTCAGTGCCAGATACATTAGACACACAGTGTCTTATCCTCGTGCCAGGGCGGAAAGTTAGCTTTTTTCTTCTCATCTGTAAAACGAGGAAGCTGAGGCTCAGCAAGACTATGTAATTTGCACAGTCACGCAGGAAGTGGCCAAGATAGGAACTCAATCTAAATGAGAATTGAATCCAGAGCTATTTGGCTTTAAATTCTATGGTCTTTCTCCTAGATCACATGCAACTCTAACATGTACTTTAAGAGGTTTATATATATTCAGTCTTAGTTGTTAAACAGCCAAAATAAACAAAGCAAAATGACAGGGCCACAAATAGCAAGTGTTGTCAAGTACAGGTTTGGAAGAATAATCTTAAAGGATGGAATTCCACAGCCTTATATACTCCCACCTAGAAAATGTGGGCAGAGAACAGGGATCTTAACTTGGAAGACCTGTTTGCTACTCTTGTGTCACACGAAAGTAGTCGGGCCCCTCAACTGAGGCCTGCACTTGGTTCCCCATTCATTCCCCAACCCAGTCACTCTGTTCATGGACTGGAAATCCTGCTCTTGAAGCCTTGTCCACCTGTGTGGACAGCAGATCTTTCTGGTCCCTGTTGACTTTGCTCTGGGACTCGAGCCTGCCACCTCCCTCCGCGGGCTACCAGCCAGCTCAGTTCAGCTCTGTTCAAACTCATGGCCCTTCACATGTTAAGTATCTGACTTCCTGGTTTCAGTCAAATCTTCTATAAAGTTCAGTATCCAGCTGATTCTTCATGTCAATCCAGATACTTGTTCCTAGTCCCATTTAATCTCCTATATCAATGTGTGGTAGCATAAATATGGAGAAAGATCATGGCAGAAAAACCTGGAGCCTGATCCTTTCTATTCTGCCCCCACTTCCCCTTGGCTGCTTAATATATTGTATGCATTTTTTTCTTGCTACATGCCAGATCTTCTCTTTATCATTACTGTATTTATTATTGTCAGAGCACTTCTAATCATCCCAGTCTTAAACTCTGCCTCAAATTTTAAATAACGGTAACTGTCACCATTGCTATCACCATCACCAAACTTTTCATTCTCCAAAGCAATTATGTCTGAGAAGAAAATCATTCTCTTTTGTATGATTTGAACTATCTCCTTGTCTTTTCCTTTTAATGGATCTTCCTGTTAATGTTATAACTTTTAACTTGAAAACTTCTAGAGAAACAAAAGACCACGTATTTATTAAATTTTTGTGTATTTCTGTATTAAACCTTACTGTGGTGCATTCACCCTGTGAGTGCATGTGAGTGTGGGTTCGTTACTGATGTCTCAGAGAAGTCGGCAATGGGGAAAAACCTTTTCTGTGGCACCTTTAGAGTTAAACAGAGCCTCATGCTTAGCCCTTAGCACGGGTTGATTATCTCATTTAATCCTTATGACCCTCTGACATAGGTCCTATTACTGTTCCTGGTCTACAGATAAGGAAACTAAAGCTTAGGGACCATTAACAATGTCTATAGGATTGTACAAGATGCAAACCCAAGCTGCCTGAGAGCAGAGCCCCCCGCCAGCTACCATCGCAGCTGGAACGCAAAGGTAGAAACACTTCTCTTATTGGCAAGGACCACAGTTCAGTGTCTGTCTACATTTTGAAAGATAAATATGAAATGAATACTTTTAACTTTAAGCAACTTGGAGAGCTTCACCTTTAACTCAGTCAAATGGATATATTTATATTGTATCCTGTTGGGAGTGACAGTTAATTCTGGGTCCTGTGACAGTTGCACTGTTGACTGAGATGGATGCTGACTGATGGTGTCAACTCTGCCAACATCCATAGAAATGTAACAATCTTTGGGTAAATAAAAATCTTATTCTCTAGTTATTCACTATCATCTGATAGAGATTATGAAACATGCTCTACTCACACTTCTCTGAAAGTAAAAAAGAAAGAAAATAGATGCTTCTGTGCATTTTGTGATATATAATCAGACCTAATTTATAAATTTCTTATATTTTTGATCTATGGACCTTTTTTTATTTACTCATTGCATTTGTTAAGACTTACCTGAAAAATTATTTCTAAAAATAGTTTTTAGACAATGAATCACTTTTTCCCAATTATTTTAACATTGTAATTGTTATGATAATTCTCCAAGAGAAAATTATCCTTATTTTTTATTCATTCATTCATGCATTTGGCAATAATTTATTGAACGCTTACCAAAAACCAAACTGGTGCTACTACTTAATAGCTATGTGGTGTTCCTCAAGGTTCGCTTTCTGGGGCTCGGTTTTCATTTCTGTAAATTGTGGTGAGAAATATAATGCCTACCTCACAGGGTTGTTGGAAGGGTAAAATGAAGTAGTCCATATAAATAGCATAGAAAAGGGTTTGGCATATTGCAGATGCCCCAAGTATGTTAGCCATTGCTCCAGTGGTGAATTTGGGGAATGTGCATGAATAAGTGTAAATTTTGCCCTCCGGAAGTACACATTCTGCCAGGAGAAATAGTGCTGTAAACAAACAATCATAAAGCATTGTGTCAGTTTCAACAGGAGATCTAGTTCAAGGCAGAGAGAGAGCACAAGGGAGCAAGTGATTAGCTGAGCTGTAAGTCGTCAGAACTTCCGTGAAAGGGAGGGTGATTATGGAATTATGTCTTAAAGGATAAGCTGGAGGCTTGAGAAAAACATAATAAAAGAGCAGGAGGAGACATTGCAGGTAAAAGGTACTAAGGTATAAAGTGACTTGTTCAGATAACTGCAAGAAATTCTGCCTGGTCTAAGTGACAGGTGGCCGATGGAGGATTATTTAGTTAAGTGTTTTTCAATTCTGACTGTATATTAGATAACATATAGAGCTTAAAAAAAAAAGGTATCCACTGGGCCTATGTTCTTTACAATTCTGTTTAGTAGGTATGGAGCAGGGGCTCTTAATCTGGCTACATGTTAGCAGCTCCTGGAAGACTTTCAAATATATGGGTCCCAGGATCTGACTCCCAGGGTTTCTGATTTAACTAGTTTACGGTGGACTCCTGACATTGATGCTACTTAAATGATCTCCAGGTGATCCCAATGTGCATCCAAGGTTGAGACTTACTGGTCTAGAATGAGGATCAAGAACATCTGCAGTTTTTTAAGTACCACAAATGATTCTGAAAAAGTGTGACGATTTTCTGGCTCATTAAGTGCTTTTAAAGTCATGCCAAATAATTTAATGTCTAAGTTATAGGAAGTCATTGAAAAATATTCTCATTTGTTAGCAAAAGGTTCCTATCTCTACATCATATATAGTGTGTATGAATTGATTATAAGATGGGCAGCTCAGAATTTGGTACTGTTTCACAACGGGGGAAAATGTTATTTATAGAAAAAATTTAACGAGATAATTAGCATTTACTCTAGATTTTAAGAGTATGAGCTGTGATATTAACAAGCTATAAATTATGAAATTGTGTAAATATGAATAGAGTTCAGATGTGTATTCAAATTTTTAAAAAGGCGGTCTCGATTATTTTAAATTGATCTTTCTCGGTGCACATTCCAGGCACTGCATTCTAGGATTCTGTAGATACAGAGATAGATATGACTGAGTGAACTGTTGGCTGGCTGGAATCTATTCAACATGGGCTGTGGAGTCAGACTATCTGGGTTTGATTCCTGGCTCTACACTTACTAGCTGAGGCTGCAGAAATTACCTAACTTCTCTCCTTGCTTATGCAGTAGTACCTAGGAATAGTGTCTATCCTAGGGGATTGTTGTGCAAATTAAATGAGAAATTCATATAAAATATTTAGCACAATGTCTGGCACATTCCTAGCTGCCTTTCCTTCCAGGACTCCCTGCTATGTCTTCTAACTTAGGGGGGCCCATGTTCGTGTTCCCCTTCCCTGTGCCGTGGGCTTGGACCTCTGCCAGACACTGAGTACTCACCGTATTTGTTTGCTCTCTCTCAGGGATCACTGTCCTGTGCTCCTGGTATCCAGTGTTTCATATATTTTGTCTGCTTATTTCACTGTATTATGCAGGATGGTAAATCTAGCCCCTGTTATTCCATCTTAGCTAGAAATAGAAGTGACACATGTTTAAATAAATGACTTATTTGAACAGCCTAGTCCTACAATGTACATTTAGGATTTCAGTTAACCTTTAACATTTCTAGTCTTTGAGGGCCCTCGATGCTAAATAGGGTGTCCATGCTTATGGTTGTTTGGTGCACGAGCACCATAGATCATTCACAGTATCAGATCATAGATCATGTGACAGTATTGTCCCTTTGTAAAGATGCGGGAAATGTTCCTATTTCCAGCCTTTCCCAATGGCAGGTAATATTAAAAGTGTTCATTTTTATCCCAAATTAAATTTAGTGGTGAATACATTGAACAGCTTGAAAGTTTATTCTTCCTGTAACTACTATGGGTAACACATATAATTAAATACATGGCAGACGTTTTTGAAGAACTTGCAGTCGCTGTTCCCGGGAAGTCCTCAGTGATAAAGATACATGTACCATGGCTTGGAGGATGTTCTCATGGTTGGATTGATAATCAAACGTTATGTTGATGGCTTAGGTCTTAACACCCTCAGTGCCCCTGCAACCATTTTGGGTTTTGAAGTTGAGTCCATGATCAGGCAACTCAGGCAAGTCATTTTAAAGTAAGATTTGATTTGCAAGACGTAAGGGCATGAGGTGAAAGCAGCAAATGCTGTTGAGCAGGTCAGTAGATGTGTTTCTAATAAATTAGTGGAAATAATGCTTCGTACTCTGCTAACATAGAGATAGGACTATATCTCGATTTAGATGTGCTTAAGTTTTTATGTACATATTGTATTGTAAATTTTGCTTGTTTGATTTGTTTTCTTTTTCTACTTAATATTTCATGGACATCTTTTTATGTCAAATATTAGTTTTAACAGTTACGTAATATTTCATTTCTGGGACATACAGTAATTTATTTAACCACATCTTGATGTATATGTAAGTTTTTTCTAAGTCTTTGATATGTTGGAAGTGCTTTAATTAACAGACTCCTAAATTAAAAACTTTTCATTTATGGAACTAATTTTTTAAACATTAAATTCATAGGAAGGGTATTGCTGGGTATACTTATTTTGAATTTTGAAACACTGATTGCCTTCTAGAAAGATTTGTCAATTAAAATTCCCTCAATACTTGAATTAGAGCACCTGTTTTCCATTCTGGGTTTGTTAGTGTTTTAAATCTTCATAAAGTTGATAGTCAAAAAGTGATGATCTGGTGGCTGGCCTGGTGACGTAGCGGTTGAGTTCGTGTGTCTGCTTCGGCGGCCCGGCGTTCACAGGTTTGGATCCCAGGTGCAGAGCTGTGCACTGCTCATTAAGCCACGCTGTGGTGGCATCCCACATGCAAATAGAGGAAGATTGGTACGAATGTTAGCTCAGGGACAATCTTCCTCACATACACACAAATTAATTAATTAAAAATGTGATAATTTTATGTTTTTAGTTTTCAAATATTTAATCATTTGTTTATTTGCTTATTATTTGAGGCCAAGCAACCTTTGATGTATGGGACATATATTTTTTCTTTCATATTTTGTACATTTTCATGTCTTTACTCATTTAATCCACTTTTTTTCTTATTCATTTGTAACATTCATTCGTTAATGTTGGCTTTTTTCTTTGGTGTGTTACAAATGGTTTCCAGTTTATGGTTTGTCTTTTAAACTTGGGCATGGCATTTTGCTGTTGCAAAGTTTGAAGTTTTTCGGTAAACAAATTTTCTCTTCTTTTACCTTTTGGAATCTGATTTTCCTGACATGTGTGGTCCGAGATATAGGAAGGGCAGGGATGGTAGGCGTGATCTGCCCCAGTGCAAGCAGTTGCTTTCTATTTTTAAATTCCCTAAAGGCAATATATCTCCCTCAGCTCTCAGCCTTTGGGCCCCTACCACCCCACCTTTGGTACAGAGGGTGATTATGAATTGAATTTTGAATTCCACTATTATCCCAATATTATCAACTTAATTATGAATATTCCTTTAGTACTCTCACTACTACCTAGTCTACATTCACACTTTCGGTTCATCAAAATTTTATTAGGTGTAGGGAGTAATGTAGCTACTTCGTTTTTTCTTTAGCAAACAACTGATACTGTTATCATTTATTATAAAATCTGTCTTCTCCCTACTGTTTTGATGCCGCCTTTATGCGTCTCTCCTGCGTATTTGGGTCTAAGTCCTCCACGCAGTGTCAATGTTGTGTCCTTCTGTTTTGGTAGAATATTGAATATTTTAGTTGTGTAATTTTGTCGGACAATCTGATTTAAATTGTTGTTTACTCAGCATTTTTGAAATTCATGATTTTCAAGTGGATATGATAACCTTTTCAGAGAAACAAATTATAGTAATATTTTATGTCTTTTTGTATTTAAATGTATGGATTGTAGATATATCTCAAGTTATTATACATGTGTTGTTGATTAAATGTCATTTTATTGCTACCTGTGACAACATATTTGATCTAGACTGGCCCATTTGATGGATAATGATCGTATCATCCTTCAATGTTTATTATTTGACGGAGATTTTTCCTAATGGCATCTACTGCTCCATAGATAACTTTAAAGGAAATTGTTAGTGCAATCAAGAAACTAGAAATTCACTGGATGAGTTTCAAGAAGCATTTAGAAGTGCATTATATTATAATTGAGATACCCCCTCAATATATAAATAAGGATTATGTTCTCCTGCTGGGGATCATGTCAGTGAAGACATTTATTTTGAAAGGGAGAAGACAAGAAGGCTAAAACCACTTCCATTTTGAAATAAATATTCCTTTCCATATCCTTACAATTATATTTTATAGTGTCCCCTGACTCATTGTGAAAAAACATTCTAACCTTCTGCACAGCTCTGAGACTTGTGAATTGATGCTTAGAGGTGTAAGACTATTGTAAAGGATGTGTGCATTAGATGAGATTTTAGACTAAGTGAGCCCTCAAGTCTCTTCCTGCTCTAAGATCCTGTGATTCCAAATCCTAAAGTTGCTAACAGTAAATTCATCAAGGAAAAATATGTCAAATGTTTTAATAGTCTTTGAATAGTCCTTGATATAATAGATACCCAATAAATGTGTTGAATGAATAATAAATAATTGGATAAGGTTTAAATTAGCCTCAAAAATCCCTTTTAAATTCTAGAAAGGTCTGCATAAATGTTGTTAATGAACTAGCTAATGTGCAGGTAACTTATTATTTTTAAGTACTCTTGACTTTACCATTTGTTGTCTGTGTGGCCTTAGGAAAACACATAACATTTTTTTTTTTTGAGGAAGATTAGCCCTGAGCTAACTACTGACAATCCTCCTCTTTTTGCTGAGGAAGACTGGCCCTGAGCTAACATCCATGCCCATCTTCCTCTACTTTATACGTGCGATGCCTACCCACAGCATGGCTTTTGCCAAGCAGTGCCGTGTCTGCACCTGGGATCTGAACCAGCGAACCCCGGGCTGCCGAGAAGTGGAACATGTGCACTTAACTGCTGCCCCACCAGGCCGGCCCCAAAATGCATAATATTTGTAAAAGGATTATATTATTTGTAAAATGAAAAGTCCTCATCTGCCTATCACAGATGACTCTTGTGCATAGCAAATGAAATATTCAAGAAGGTATCTGTAAAATGCTATAGCAATATGAATTAGGAGCTATTGTGATATGTTTACATTATGTCACATGTACAGTTTATTAGGGATCTATTTTAGAACTATGTCAATTATTTACACAGTTCTTTAGCTTAGGGTTTGAGACATATTATGGCTATGTAGGAAAATGTTCTTATTCTAAGGAAATGCATGGTATCGTTTGGGCTGAAATATTGTATCTGCAACTTAATATAATATGTCAAATATTATGTATATAATATACAATGTTATATGGCATATAACATACGTTATATATGCTATATATATGGTGTGTATATGTATGTATGTATCTATCTATATATATATAGAGAGAGACAGAGTGAGAGAGAGAGAGACAGAGAGGGAGAAAGAGAGATACAAATGTGAAAAATGGTAACAGTGAGCGTGTGTTTGTGTGTGTGTGTTTGTAGAAAGAGAGAGACTGTGAACTAATGTGGCAAAATGTTAACAATTAGCACAGAAGCGTTATCATGCTCAAATTTGACGTCTCCATCCTTTTGACTCTGCATGTCCTTCCAGTCTAGTGAAGGACTGCTGAGCTGCATCTTTTGCTGGTAAGCTCTGTCAAACAACAGTTTCCAAATTCAGTCCATTTACTCCTTGAAGATCATGAATTCATTCTTTGTTATAGTTTCCTGACGTATATTTAAACTACTGTAACCATCATCTATGTTCATTGTAGGAAATTCGGAAGTATAGAAAGAAAATAAAAGCTACTCATAATTTCAGCACATGGAAATAATCGTGTTACATTTGGATGTATTTCTTTGTAGTCTTTAATTATGCACGTTTTCAACAACTTTTTACTTTGAAAATGTTTAAGCCTACATAAAAGCTGAAAGAATAGGACAATCTAGACCCACGTACCCTTCATGTAGATTCATTATTATTAATTTTTGCCACACTATTCTTTTCTCTCTCACTCTCTTTGTATATAAATATGAGTTTTTGAAACTAAGTTGTAACATCATGTTATGTTGTCCCTAAATATGTTGGCATGTGTTTTCTTAGAATAAGGATTTTTAAAAACATAATCACAATACCATTATCACAGTTAAGAAAATTAATTCTGTTGATTTTTGTTATATATTTGATAAACTTTCTGTCTATTCAGAATTATATCCTATATTTTTCTTTTCATTTATGTTATAGCATGTCATCTTAAAAATGATTTTTAAGTTTCTGCATGGTATACATTATTTAACCAATTTCCTTTTATGGTTGGAATTATTTAGATGGTTGATATTTTTACTATTATGAATAATGTTAAAATTACTCTTTTTTTCCTGAAAAACTTAAAAGTGATTTATCTCTATTGTGGAATGAAAGGTTTTATTTCTCTTTAAAATAATTTTAGGCATGAACCAACCCCTGAGAGAGGTCTTTTATTTGTTTTAGTCATGATTTTATTTTTATTTTTCTATTGGGTAGAAGGGGCAGAGTCGCAAGTTCTCGAAATAGTGAATGAAGGCTTTGGAATTTTAGCCAGGTTGAAGTGACTTGGAGTGAAGTCTAGCAATCTCCTTCCTGACCCCTTGTTTGTTTGAAACACTGCCCTTATTAGGCATGAGAAAAATGATACTGCTTTTTTTTTCCCTATTGGGCTTTATTTCTTCAATTGTGAAACATTACTTAATAATTTATTATTGAATGTTTATCCTTACTATTCATCAAGATCAACCTTGAGGCGAAATGTCCTGGGGCAGGGCTGTTAATTGCTTGATTAAGGTGTCTCCATTTGAGAAGACGGGGCGGTTCAGCATGGTTCTCTCTGACTCTTCCTCAGCTTATATGCCTAAGTATAGGCCTCCTGGGGTGTTGGGGCATTGGTGCCGGGCATATTTATTCGTATGTCTGTTTGCTTTCAGGGTTTCGTGCACCTGAAGTTGCTAGAGGAAATGTTATTTATAACCAACAGGCTGATGTTTATTCATTTGGTTTACTACTCTATGACATTTTGACAACTGGAGGCAGAATAGCAGAGGGTTTGAAGTTTCCAAATGAGTTTGATGAATTGGCAATACAAGGAAAATTACCTGGTAAGTTTTATTTCACCTTCAATAAAGATTTTTTTTTTAATATCAGCAGCTTCATTTCCAAGTTCTTTAACTGTAGTTGTATACTTAATTCATTTCATAGCTGATAAGTTTTTGTTTAGTGCATGAATATTCTTAAATCCTTGTGACTAATTCATAAAAATCACGTGAGTAAGATAGCAGTTTTAGGCCTTTTTTTGACATCTCAAATTAGTGTTGATGAATTTGGTATATATTTAGAAGAACACTGAGAAAAGGAAATTGCTGTTAGAACTCCAGGTTTAGTGTTTTCTGTTCTCATAAAGAGTTACTGGGGTTGGCCCTGTGGCATAGTGGTTGAGTTCAGTGGGCTCTGCTTTGGTGGCCCAGGTTCACAGGTTTGGATCCTGGGCACAGACCTGTACCGCTTGTCAGCCATGCTGTGGCAGCAACCCACATACCAAAAATAGAGGAAAATTGGCACAGATGTTAGCTCAGGGCTAATCTTCCTTGAGCAAAAAAAGAGGAATATTGGCAACAGATGTTAGCTTAGGGGTAATCTTCTTCAGGAAAAAAAAAAGAAAAGTTACTACATACCTATGAGCCTGGAATGTT
Organism: Equus quagga; assembly: GCF_021613505.1. Classification (NCBI taxonomy): domain Eukaryota; kingdom Metazoa; phylum Chordata; class Mammalia; order Perissodactyla; family Equidae; genus Equus; species Equus quagga. The sequence goes on along the minus strand of NC_060267.1, from coordinate 26,304,059 downwards.
TTCATTTTCTTGGAGTGAAATAATTTACATGCAGGAATGGAAGCTTGAATTATTTAAATGATAATTTTTAGCAGCAAATATTAATAAGAATTAGTAAATGAGTATTTAATGAGATCAAATCTCATTTTGAATGGTTGTCATGCTTTCAAGAAATTCTAGGAATTTGTCATTCATTCCTTGACTATTACTTCAGTTCCTACTACAAAGTATTCTTTTAAATATATTTAGCTTTTCTCATATTTTCTGCTTTCCCTTTCATTTAAGAAATATATATATTTTTAAGATTGGCACCTGAGCTAACAACTGTTGCCAATCTTCCTTTTTTTTTCCTGCTTTTTCTTCTCAAATCCCCCCAGTACATAGTTGTATATATTTTAGTTGTGGGTCCTTCTAGTTGTGGCATGTGGGATGCCACCTCAGCATGGCTTGATGAGTGGTTCCATGTCCACGCCCAGGATCCGAACCATCAAAACCCTGGGCTGCCGAAGCGGAACACTCAAACTTAACCACTTGGCCACGGGGCCAGCCCCTAAGAAATATTTTTGACTGTATAATATGTGCCAGGTTTAGTGAATGTAGCTTTAACTATGTCCTTTGAAGGAACCTTTAAAGATTCTCAGCAAAAGTAAATTTATTATCCTTTAGATAAACTTCAGACACAATCTGGGTCACCCTCCTTATCTTACCAGTTAGCTATCCAGTGCAAGTTTCCAAATCTATATTTTACACCAACCAGAAGAATGGCATTCCTCTTGTAAGAAACAAATGTGCACAAACCTACTGTGGGGATCTGACGATTAAATGCTTGCCTACTCTGAATAGTTAAATAAAAAGTATTTCCAAAGAAGTCCAGTTATTATATGAACAAAAGTGTTTTCAAAGTCTATTTGAAATGCAGGAATGGAATGAAAATTTATTATTTTATTCGATTGGTATTTGTTTCTCTTTTTTATACCATAAAAAATCAAGAAATCTCTTTTGATGTCTCTAGTAGAGATAAAGCTAATGAAATTAGCTTTTGTGAGAAGTAGATTCGTAATAAATTTAGGATTATGGAGATCAATGTTTTCCTTTGCAATGTCTGGATCTTTTATATGCATTGAGAGGAAATAAAATAATTGTTCTGATTTGTCTAATGTTCTAGCATATGTTTTGGAATGTTTTAGATCCAGTTAGAGAATATGGTTGTGCCCCATGGCCTATGGTTGAGAAGTTAATTAAGAACTGTTTGAAAGAAAATCCTCAAGAAAGGCCTACTTCTGCCCAGGTATTCTTATAGTCAAAATTTATGCATATTTTGTACAGAACATAAAATAAATGCATATATGTATGCACACACACACATACACACACACACACATATATATAGTCTTCACATGTATATAATCAAACATATAAATAAACACACACAGTTTAAAACAGGTAGAAAGCAAAACTCCTGTATCTTACACCACCCCAGGCACAAAAAAAAAGAACACTGCCAACACCTCAGAAGCTCCCATATGCCTCTTCCTGATTGCATCTCTCTCGTTTTCATATAGATGTAGGCACTTTCCTGACTTTTTACATAATCCTTGCTTTGCTTTTCTTTATGGTTTTGCTACCCAGTTAGTTTTCCTATATTCATAGTTTATGTAAATGGAATAATAATCACAAAGTATTGTGAGGTTTTTTGGTGGTTCTCCCAACAGTATTTTGTAAGTTTCCTTCAGGCTGTTGAATATAGCTGTTGGTTATTTTCACTGCTAGACCATTCCGCTGTTTGAATGCACAATATATTTACTTATGATCATGTTGATGGGTATTGGTATTGCTTTCAGTTTTTTGCTGTTATAAACAGTGCTGCTAGGAGCATGGTTGTACATGTCTCCTGGTGCAGCTTATCTGAGAACTGCTTTATGGTGTTTACCTAGGAGTTGAATTGCAGAATCCTAGGATATGTGAATATCCAGATTTTTTCTGTAGAAGTTGTACCAGCTTAACATTTCCATCACCTGATACTAGGATAGCTATTTCTCTGTATCTTCTCCCTAAATTTTGATACTATCTAACGTCTTAATTTTTTCCATGTAGGTTCAGTCTTGTGTATTGATTTACATTTTCCTAATTACTAGTAAGGATGAACATCTCCTTATGTGTTTATTGGTCATATATATGTCTCCTCTTCTGGGAAATGCTTGTTCATTATTTTCCCATTTTTCTACTGGGTTATTTGCATGCAAATGAAATAAGAAAAAGAGAGTCTTTATTGTGTAGTAATCCTTTGTTCGCTATATCTGTTGCAAATTTCTTTTCCCAATTTGTGGTTTGCCTTTTTATTTCCTGTAGAGTACCTTTTGATGAACAGAATTTCTTAATTTTCATGTAGATAAATTTAGCAATTCTTCTTTTTATGGTTATTACTTTTGGGGTCCTATTTTAAGAAGTCCTTATCTCTCCCAGAGTCTCAAAAATATTAACCTATGGTTTCTTTAAAAAAGTTTAAAAGTTTTGCTTTGACATTTGGGTTCTTAATCCATCAGGGATGGACATTTTAATCTGGATCCAGTTTTCTTTTTTTTATATGGCTAACCATTTTCTTAAGCTTCATCTATTAAATAGTTTCTTCCTTTTTCCCCATTGATCTTTTTTTTCCATTTCTACTCTGTAATTTGTCTTAGATAGACACCCATATTCACACACGTTCTCTTCCACTGGTCAACTTATCTACTCTTCCTCCAATGCTGTCCTGTCATAATTCCTGTAGCTTTATAATAGCCTCCTTTCTCCTCTTGTTTTTCTCCCCTAGGAATGCTTTAGCTATTCTTAAATTTAGTTTTTTTCATATAAATTTTAAATTCATTTTATCAACTTTTATGAAAAACCCTGTTGTGCTTTGGATCAGTCTTGCAGCCTGATAATTCCTTATGGTGTTGTCAGATCTTTAATGTTTTTAAGAGATAAAAAGTTAAAGAGTTAAATTTTTTTAAGATTTACAAAAAGAATTTCTTCACCATTTTAAGTTGTTTTTAGCTTGAAGGTTTGTCCAAATAAACTTTTCTACCATATTACCATAAACAGAGCTCTTACCATGTTTTACACTGAAACAGATTTTAATAGATCAAAATAAGAGCTGTCTTTATGTTGTGGACTCTTGATGTGGTATCATAATTCACTGAAAAATTTGTGTTCAACTTTAAATTTCCTACTCAAAAATAACTGAGTTCCTATATACTGACTTTATTAAACATTATATAATCATCTTGGCTACTTGTCCTACTTGTTTTTTAACTTTGGTTATCACCAGTGTTAATCACACAGACTTTTAAAAAAATTTTATCACAGTGAAATTTTCCATAGCTTAATTATCATTTTGCTTTTTCTTGGTTTCATTTTTAATTATGTTTCACTTCTTTTTTATAGATTACATAACAACCTTGAGTTTTTTTCAAGTACATGACGGTATTTAAAAACTCTGATATCTATTTAATCTTTAAAATACAGCATATACTAGGCAAGGTGGGTAAAATCATTGCCTCTGTCAGGTGAGGCACTGAGAGAATAAAGAACTTTCTTGGGGTTTCATGAGTGGCAGGCAAGTGGCTGTGTCATGGGGCCCTAATTCCAATTTCCTGACTTCTGTTTCTCTTTCCTTACAGTGGCTCCACACTCTCTCTCTAGCTCTTTAGTGTTTGAAGGAAAAGTATAAAAACAGAATCTAGAGGTGATTTGTGAATTTTGTTGCCCGAGCTCAAAATTTCTTTTCCCTTCAGCTGTAGAAGGTCTGTTCTCTTGGCCCAAGTGTTTATTGCCAGCATGATATGGCTCTGCAGTATAAAATGCAATGAAGAATAGCTTCTGACTGCTAAATTTCTGTTCAGTTGGCACTTTTGAGATTTTCTTTTCCTTTGAAGTTACAAAACATACCATACATATGAAAGAGTATATATCATGCATACTTTAAAAATAAGTATTATTTTAATGTAATTTTATCTATAGTTTGGATTTCTTAATCTTGTTGCTCTGGGTGGGTCACAGTTTAACCAACAGATTTAGGGTTTTCTTGACAGAGCTCTAACATTTAGTCCTACATTACACATAAGAATATGAGCTTTCAAGAGGACGTGTGTTAACTTGCTGTGTGTGGTTTTATTTTTAAACTTTCTCAGGTGTTTGACATTTTGAATTCAGCTGAGTTAATCTGCCTGATGAGACATATAACAATACCTAAAAACTTGATTGTTGAATGCATGGTTGCCTCAAATCATAACAGCAAGAATGCAAGCATTTGGCTGGGCTGTGGGCACCCTGACAAAGGACAGCTTTCGTTCCTTGACTTAAATACTGAAAGATACACTTCTGAGGTAAATCTAAATACTCTCTCAATTAGAGATACTTTAGAAAACTTACTTTGCAAATTATTTTAAAGTGTGTACCAGTTAAAAAGTTACTTAGAGGCCAGCCCCGGTGGCCTAGTGGTTAAGTTTGGTGCATTATGCTTTGGCAGCCCGGGTTTGGTTCCTGGGCGCTGACCTACACCACTCAGCAGTGGTCATGCTGTGGCAGCAGCTCACATACAAAAAGAGGAAGATAGGCAATAGATGTTATTTCAGGGTGAATCTTCCTCAGGAAAAAAATAATTTACATAGGAAGAAATTAAGTAAGAGCTAATATAGGAATATTATTAAATTAACTTTCTGTTAGAACAAGAGTGTTCACATGAAATTAGATACTCTGTGTTTTGCTTTAAATCACCTTTGTGTGTGTTGGGTCAGGATCCCTGGAAACAGAGCCTGAGATAGAGAATCTTGTATGAGTGATTTAAAAACAGAGAAACTTTTGACGAAGTACAGGAATCCAGAAAGAGCAGGGGAAGAAGCTTAGCAAAAATGGAGTTTCTGAGGAAGTCTAGCCTCTGTTTTTACCCATAAGAAACTCTGGAGTGTGAATAGCGGCACAGATATATCCTTCCACCAGGCAAGGGGTCCAGTCTTTCATGCTCACATGTCTGTCAGTCGTTGGCTACAATCTGCCCACGGGTAGGTGTAGGGTAACCTCCCAGCCATTTCTGGGCAAGCCAGCTCCCATCAGCTGAGGGCAGTTCTGTGAACAGTGCGGCTCTGAGCTGTTAGGAGCCAACACTCAGAGCTGCTGGTGGTGGTGCGCCTGACTGGTGGAGGAGCTCTGGGTGCAGCATCTACTATATGGAGCAATCAATTGTATTGGCAAATATTAATTTCTAAACTTAAAAAGTAACTTAATATTTTGACTGTTGCCTTGAAATAAATGTTATGCCTAAACATTATTCTTAAGGTTGAACCATCCTTTTGTATTCTTTTGATGAGTGAGAAATGATACTGAGGGATAATTTTCAATATTTAATTTTAGTTTCAGATGCACTCTAGATAGGCAAAACTTGTTTGCTGGTTAACTCATTTAGTTTTGAAAATTAAATAAAATAGGTATTTTTAAAAAATTAAAAGCAACGAAGTAAAAAGAGATATGTATGTGGATAACATAATATTTTCATTCTGTACATGTTCTGGTCAGTTGAGCTAGAACCGAGTCCTTTAGAGTGTGTTTTCTTTTCTTGACAGGAAGTTACTGATAGTAGAATACTGTGCCTAGCCTTGGTGCATCTTCCTGTCGAAAAGGAAAGCTGGATCGTGTCTGGGACACAGTCTGGTATGCTCCTGGTCATCAATACCGAAGATGAGAAAAAAAGACATACCCTTGAAAAGATGACTGATTCTGTTACTTGCTTGTATTGCAATTCCTTTTCCAAGCAAAGGTATGGTGGTGAATTTGACCACTGGGGGAAAATTACATACCTCTTAGATGACTTAGTTGGTGCAGAATTGTTATAGCATCAGCAAAGATTACTCATTTTTAACAGTTTCCCATTGGTTTGCATATATTAAAGGGAATTGTGGGAGGCCACAAAGATATTTGTGATTTTTCTGTATGCAAATCAAACTGAGGCATTTATAACATAGATCAATCATTTCTTCAGGCCCTTCAGCCTTGTGCCTCATTTTACCACCACTGTGGCTCTAACTCCTTGCCACTCCTCACATAAATTCACCTTTGTAGGGCCTCTTCGAAGATGACTTCTCACTAATTCTTTCTATGAGTACCTCTGTATCAATGGCCTGTTATGTGCCAGTCTAAAACATATCAGTTAACTAACTACAAAATTGGAAAAAAGATCCAATAAATGAATTTCTAAGTTGTTAATAGGTAAAAATGACTTAATTATTATCAGTTGCAAGCATCCTTCCCCAAGGGAATTTATCTAAATGGCAGAATTTCAGGTGTGTGTAACATGTTGGTTGCTGTGATATTCGGGACAGGATTATTTCCAGGAGCCATTAAGATTATACCCCATAGACTTCTCTGGTTTAAGTTAATCAGTACTGGAAAATAAATAAGTATTAGAAAAATGTGAAGCCCAAGTTTTTGGCTGCTGAAATATAAACTCCACTGGTAATTTTGCAGTTGAAATTATTTAGATATTGTTAAAGAAAAATTTCGTCAGGTGGAGTTAAATAGGCAAAGAAGGCTTTATTCAAGACTGTTGCCATAGGGGAGAGAGATTGAGCTCAACTTGACCGCATCAAAAGGTGGGAGAGTTTTTAACTGCTGGGATGAGCTAGTGGAAAAGTACTCGAGGACGTCAATGTGATTAGGCCATCTGCGTTTGCTAATGCTTGCTTATTGAAGTTTGGCTTGTAACCCCCAACAGACTGAGAGATAGGGGTGCTATTATTCTTGATGATGACATTTGAAAGGGAGGGCCCTCAGGTCCTTGAGAAAGACATTCCTGGATTATAAAACTGGCAAGAGGCTAGAAGATTTACATCTCAAATGGGCGGAGAAAGAAATTACAATTTAAGTTTGCTAATGTAAATGCTGTAAGAAAAGGGAAGTCAGGGGTCCATAGTCAGGAAGAACGCTCTCTAAAGTTTGTCAGGCTAGGGGGAATGTTAAGCCCACGTCGGTCATTATAAGCATTCTTTTTTTGACTATCTTGACATTTTTCCTTTTAGCAAGCAAAAAAATTTTCTTTTGGTGGGAACTGCTGATGGCAACTTAGCGATTTTTGAAGATAAATCTGTTAAGGTAAATGTTGACTGCGTTCTACATCAAAATTTATTTTAAGTTCTTTGTTTTATGTATGCTCATCCCCACCTCCCTCCTTAAGTGATTATAAACTCCCTAAAAGCAAGGATCATAAATTCTACTTTTTATCGCCTCATGAAGTCTTTTATACAACGGATTGTGTATAAATACTTGCTGATTAACTATATATTTTATATGAATGAGCTAGGGATAAAATGATAAATGAGATCTGCTTTATAATGTTAGGCATGGAAAAATTCTATTTCTATATAAGTGAAGTAGATAATTCCTTATAAATATATTGTGAAAAAAACAAAGGAAACAAATTTTAAATCTGGTTTGCTATCAACTTTTTCTTTGGCCATGAAGAAATCGTTTAATTTTCTGTTCTGTAGAGTCTCATTTATCATTAAAGCCTTTATTACTGCGTCCATCCATTCATCTGTGATTCCATCTATTTATTCAACATCCTACCCATTCATATTCTTTCTTATCATAAAAGCTTATTATCTAATGAGAAACAAAGAAGTAGAGTATAGTCCCTAGGGTAGTTCCTGCACAGTTTTTGCATGGAGAAGTGAAGAGATTGGTTATAAGGATAATTTGTGGAATATCACTTGAATTGAATCCTGTTTTTATAAAACCTTTGAAAAATGTATCGTGAATTTTTATTTTAACACCTCTAATCATTTATGATGGGAAAGTAGTTTTTAGAAGGCTCAAATTTTAGTGTTTCTTTCTGCCAATACTCAATTTACTGAATGTGTTTTGTCTTTTTGGCAAAGTGTAAAGGAGCTGCTCCTTTGAAGACACTAAATATAGGCACTGTTAGCACTCCACTGATGTGTTTGAGTGAATCCATGAATTCAACTGAAAAAAGCATTATGTGGGGAGGATGTGGTACAAAAATCTTCTCATTTTCTGAAGATTTCACCATTCAGAAACTCATTGAGACCAGGACAAATCAGCTGTAAGTTATTCTTGTCTATATAACTGATTTACCATTTTATTCATGTTTATTCTTTATAATCATGTCAATAAAGCTATTGATAATCCCAAATGAAAGTCTTTCAAAATGCATAATTTATTTTTCTATTATAAAATTAAACATTCATTATAGAAAACTTAGAAAATTCCAGAAAGCAGAGGGACATTAAAAAATCGCCCAGCCTAATCACGTTTGGGATAAGATATGAAAACCCATGCTAATCTTAGTAGTATTTATCAATCTAAATTTTTAACATTTTCATTATCTCTGTATCAAATTGAACATATGGAATTTGAAAGGCAATCAACTCAGTATTTTACTAAATCTATGGATTTGACACTTACATTTTGGATAATTTCCATTGAGTATTGATTGTGGGAAACATAGGCCTCAGGAATAAGAAGTCCTCTCTAGATTTGATAATTATATAGACAGCCCCTTTTCAGAAAAGTTAGTGATACCAGTTTCAAGCAAGAATAAAATAGAACATAAACCTTGTGTCAATTTGTTGTTTCAATATTTTATAGTTGTATTTTAAACAAATCACTATAGTTGTTCTTACTTATCACATTCTTCAGTGAGAAGCAGTGTAGGGTGGTGGGTAAGAGCATAAATTGTTCAAATATTGGCTTAGCCATGCATTGGTTATGCGAACTTTGGCAAGAATTTCTCAAATCTTCAGTCCTCTCTAACCTGAGGGTTGTAATGTACTGTATCTCAAAGGGATGTTTGGAAGACTAAACAAGAAAATTAATGTAAGGAGCTAACGTATTGCCCAGCACTTGGTAAGCGCTCAATAAATGTTAGCTATTATTATGATTATTATTAGCTTTGAGTCACAAATCCGTATCTCAGGGAATATCTTAGTTTCTCAGTATCCGTTTAGTTGTCCAAGACTGAAACTTGGGAGTAATCTTTGACTCCTTTGTCCTTTTCTTTCTGTATTCACTTGATTCTCCTCCCGATTGACTCTCAGATTCTTGTATTTCTCACTGTTCCCACTGCTGCTGCCATGAGCCAGGCTGTTATCCTTCATCTATGGCCGTGTGAACAACAGCATCTTTCTATTCAGTTCTCAACCTCCAGTTGTGCTCCCTTCAATCCATTCTCAACATGGTGAACAGAGGGACTCTTCTAAAATGCAAATCAATCTGATGCCACTCTCCTGCTTAATACCCTTCAGTGGCATCCCGTTGTCTTTTGCATGAAATCCAAATTCCTGCCAGAACCTTTATAATGTAGTTCTTGCTTACCTCTCTAGATTCATATTTTGCAGCGTCCTTGCCTTCTGTGCTTTATCCAGACTGAAATAGTCTCAGTTCTTGAAGACAACCTGCTCCTTCTTACCCCCTGCCTTCACATGTGGTTGTCTCTTTGGCTAAATAACTGCTATTCCTCTTGCCTTCTTTGGTCCAAATTTCACTGCCTCAAAGTGTCTGTGTTTGATCCCATCTGTGCCCATTAGGTGCCTCAGATTTGTTCTTTGTTGCATCTGTTATTTCCCTACACAACAGCTATCATACATTCTTATAAATATATTTTCAAAAATATTTCTTGGCACCACCAGACTTATAGGTTCTCAACATTGGTTGCACAGTAGAAACCACTAGGTAGCTGAAAATAATCTGATGCCTGGGACCCACCTCAGACCAATTAAAAAAGATGAATTAAGCCTGGCATAGGGCCTGGGCTTCAATATATTTTTTTAAGTTCTTAGGTGATTTTAAAGTGTAGTCAGGGTTCAGATGCGCTGCTATATATTGTAAATTCTCATAGATGAGGATTTTGGTTTTTAGTTCTTATCTTGCTCATACATTTGTTTCCTAGCCTGTGGTGACTATTTGGATGGACTTAGTCTCATTCTGTAATGTATACTTTTATTCAACCTATACAAACCTGAAACTATTTAAAAAGAACGGGCCCCTAATTCTTTTATTTCACAGAGCGTGTTATGAGATCATGGTATCAATCAACCCCCTAACATTCCACATAAGATTTGGGGTATAGATGCTTTACTAAAGAGAATGCCCATAAATATCAGCTCTTAAAGATGTTTATCTCCCCAAAGAGGTTAGGATGCTGTTTCATAGACACTTGAAATTATTTGCTTTCGTCTCAAAAGTGTCTCCTGTTGCCTGTGTCTCTGCCCTGCTAAGCAGACATCATATCACTAATTAGGGGCTGCTTTCTCATCATTACCCTCCTTATCATCATCCACATGCACGGACTGAGAGGCGTAATGGACAGTGAAAGATGGCTATGGCCTCTGGAGCCACAGACTCCACAGGACTTGTTTTGAGTCCTGGTTCTGTAACATATTAGTCAAGTGGCCTTGAGGAAGTTATTTAGCATTTGTACACTTTTCTTTCTGTAATTACAAACATTGAAATTTATAATTTTTTCTAGGATTTTTATCGAGGATAAAATGGGATAACACACAAAAGTATTTTATATAGATTCTAAAACTCTATACAAAACTTTGTACTAGTTTGACCTGCAAAGCATTGCATTTTCATCTCTCTTACCAAAATAGAAAAGGTGGAGGAAAAATAACCTTCCTGCCTTAGGATATAAAGATTAGTACATCCCTGTGGTAGTTGCATGTCGTCTTTCTGATTGAATTACAGTTTTAACCATTTTACCTTTTTCCTGGTTGTTCATTTCTCCTGTTAGTTTATTCTTCATTCATCCATCCTTCTGTCCATCCACTTAACAAACTGCCTGCTTTGTTAACCAGGCATTTAATAGATACTTATCTATCTATCTACTATATATATATATCTCTTTACTAGATAGATAGGTACTTATCTATAATGATGCTACTGGGTTGTTGGTTTATAGAAAAGACATGATCCTTGACCTTAATAAATAGCACTTGCAGTCTAGTGTCAGGGCCACACTAATAAATACAATTTTGTATTTAATAAGGTCTGTAATATTACAGCTACACCAGTGAAGGAGAGGGAATGATTGCTTTTTTTTCAATAGGTCAGGGAAGAATTCCAGAGGAGCTGACATTTAAGTTAAGCCTCAAAGGCTAACTCAGAGTTTGCCATGCACATGGGGCCTATGGGAGCCAATCTATTTGTGAAATATGTAAAATGCCAGTGTTCTAGTTGGAAGGTAGATCTTTAAAAATGTTCGTCATTTTCCTTTATTTTCAAAGGGGGGAAATGACAATGTGCTTTCTATTTCTGTTTCGATGAAAATGTGGATTTTTTCTCCTACTTGGCTTGGCTTGTGTTGATGCAAAGATATCTTTTAATATTTGAAGACACTCCTGCTGAAGTTTATTTTAACATCTGATATTTTATAATTCTAGGTGTAATGGCTAACCCTTAATTTCCCAAGCATTCTCAACAATAAGCATTTTATTGCAATATTATAAAGTTGCAGATATGATTATGATACTTCTTTTAGAAGTCAAGATACTTCGCATGTTTGGACAGTAAAAAACACTATAAAGAACCAGATAAAACTGAAATTAAAACTAAAATGAGCAGTGAACATTAGTCATAGTCTTTATTTTATTATCAGGGGAAAAAAACCAAAGTAATCAAAAGTAAGTAAAATACCAAAGTAAGTTATATATTCAACTCAGAATAGTTAGGGGAGAACATGAAATAATTGCCAATACTCAGGCTTGTTTCTTTTCCAAAAGGGGGTTAATCTTTTATATGTATTAAAAATTAATATAATGTTGCACTACATGTGGAAATAGAAGAAAAATGAACAGTGGTCAAATTTTTTTTCCCCTAGGTTTTCTTACACAGCCTTCAGTGATTCCAACATCATAGCAGTGGTGGTCGACACGGCTCTCTATGTTGCTAAGAAAAATAGCCCATTTGTGGAAGTGTGGGATAAGAAAACTGAAAAACTCTGCGAACTAATAGACTGTGTGCACTTTTTAAAGTAAATTCATTGATTTTTTAAAAAAATTTTATCGTGGAAAGAACATAACATGAGATCTACTCTCTTAAATTTAAGTGTATAATATATTATTGTTGACTATAGGTGAAATGTCATTAGTTCTTTCTTTAATGCCAATAAGAGCTGTCTTTACACTTCAGATTTCACAGAGGAAGAAGTGTGGCTTAGTTTTCTTCCTTTCTACTTCTAAATAGAAAATTTTTTTAAAAAAACCCTCAGAAACAAAATTGTTAATGCTTTTCAGCACCATTTCTTGGTATCTGCAAATGTCATTTTAGAAATAAAATAGGAACATAATATATATGGTTCTTTCAAGATATTATAAGGAATATTCTCCAATGAAAAAATAGCACATTATTGCAAGTGACCACACCGGATTCATTGCTGGCCGTAGATCCAGAAGCGTCTCAGTATCAAATTTGACCAATTATAATTAGACCATAGATCCAGGGATACTCTGCTTTAATGATAAAAAGTCACAAAACAATATTAAAATACGAGGGAAAAAACAGACTGGACTGACCAATGCACTAACTAAGGAGGGAGGATAGAGGTGCCAGGCTGAGAGCCCATTTCTTAGCCACAGACAAATCTGACATTACGTTAAGCACATCTTTTGTGCACTGCTGCTGGGGAACAGGAGCATGCCGACCTTACTTGCTAACCACTTTCTATTTTTGTTTTCTTTCGTTTTTACTGTATGTATTTTTTATACTCTAGAGAACATTTAGATTATGCACTATATCCATAAAATGAGATTCAAAGTTTACTTTCTTAGAATCTTAAAGTTTTTCTCTGTATGCTCAGAAGGGCTGACAGTTCTGCCTAGTAAAGAGTCCCAACTTCTGAAAGTTCCAAAATTATTAGAATTCTTTTATTTCTGGACACCTCATTTTTGTCATGAATTATTCATTGGCTCGGGGAAAAATTCCGTGGTTTATATTGATATTTTTTACATGTAAATGACTGTGATTTTATTTTCCTTTGTAACTTTTAGGCTTCATGGAAGAGTTGAAATGAACTTTTTTTTTTTGATATTGGGCAAATTTATTCTTTTTTTTGCTGGATTTCATAGGCTTGATGTTTATAAAAATTGTATCTGTCTTATTTATTTTAGAATTTCTTGAAGTTAAGGCGTTATTGTGTTGTCTTTGACAATTTATGCTTCAAGTAGGGAAATGTGGCTCTTGGCATTCTGTATTTAGCAAAATTAGTTTTGTACAGTTTTAATGATATATAATGTACACTGTTATGTATTCATAATTTAAAATAGTATATATGTATATATATACATAGAAACGTCTACTTTATTTCTTAATTGTTGATAAATTATTAATGCATAGCTTTCTTTATGATTTTAGGGAAGAAATGGTAAAAGTAAACAAAGACTCGAAACACAAAATGTCTTATTCTGGGAGAGTGAAAACTCTCTGCCTACAGAAGAACACTGCCCTCTGGATAGGAACTGGAGGAGGCCATATTTTACTCCTTGATCTTTCAACTCGTCGAATTATACGTATAATTCACAACTTTTGTGATTCTGTTAGAGTCATGATGACAGCACAGTTAGGCAAGTTTCTTTCTTTTAGATCGTTTTTTTTTTTAATATTCTCTAAGACTATAAGAATATGCTTTTATTTTTTATTTATTTTGTTGTTGTTGTTTTTTAGATTTTTTTTATTTTTTCCTTTTTCTCCCCAAAGCCCCTCCGGTACATAGTTGTATATTCTTCGTTGTGGGTCCTTCTAGTTGTGGTATGTGGGACGCTGCCTCAGCATGGTTTGATGAGCAGTGCCATGTCCGCGCCCAGGATTCGAACCAATGAAATACTGGGCCGCCTGCAGTGGAGCGTGCGAGCTTAACCTCTCGGCTACGGGGCCAGCCCCAAGAATATGCTTTTAATTTTAATTGAAGTTTTCTCTTCACTTTCCAGTGCCATTTGCAGTATCTCAGAAGTTCACATAATAAAACATAGGACTGGGATAAATTTTGAACAGGGTCATTAAAAAAACGGAGAGAGTAGATGCTCTCAGTCCCATAAAAGAAGCAGATTATTGTAGCTGAGCACTAAATTTGGGTCTTAGTTTCTCTTTTTTCTCTATACTTAAGGCAAAAATTGGAAATACATAATGTTGAGGTCTTTTTACATTTTGATGAAAGAAATTAAAGCAAATGTTTATTTTGATGATGGTTTAAGCTTCCCACCCCTGGTTAAAGAATTGTATTTGATTTTTCATGCTATAAACAAATTTATGTTCTTGTAGCAGTATATGCTAAACTCAACGATCTACAAATATTGACAAATCATAATTTACTCAAGCTATGTCTTTTCTGTTCCTACTTTTCTATTTACATAGGAAGAAATCATGGTAGCATATGAAATATATTTTCTGCATAAGTATTCATATTTTATTGTCTTAACTAATTATTTGGTTTAGAGAATAGTAATAGTATATATACAAAATTACGCTATGAGGTTAAGTTCTTCAAAACTAGAGTTTATGTGACTTTAGCAAATAAGTAATAAAATGTTTGACATGGTGAAGAAAATAGTAAATTTCTTTCACGGGACTATAATAAGAAGGGACTAGTGTTTCTCCTCACCCTCACCTATTTTCCATGAATGGAGGTCAGAGTTGCACAGATGAGTTAGATTAGATGCTCCTAGTGATTGGTAACTATCAGGATACATGTCTACACAGCAGAGTAGTAGGTCTGTGGTCGCCTTTCTAGTCTTATTCTACCAAGGTTGTTATATCCTCTAATTTAATTTGTATGTTCTTTAGGACCCAAATGGTTGTTTGTTACTGACATTATATGGGATTTCAGTGGGTTTAATAGATTATTAAAATAAAGATAAATTTAAACATACTCTACAAAGTGCAGCATGATCTGGCTTCATCCCACCTTTCTAGCCTCTGTCATTTACCGCATTCCTCTCAGCTGTTTCTGATCTAGAAGAACGTTCAGTCTCTCTTAAATACCATGCTTCATCCTGCCTCAAGGCTTTGCATGTGCTGTTTCACTCTTTGCTTAGTTAACTTAGTTAATTAAGTTAACTTAGTATGTCTTTTTGGCTTACTTAACAGTGACTCTTTTTGAAATGGTAGCTCATATGTCAAAATCTCGGAGAAGTGAACGCTGATTAGGTCAAAGTTCTCTCTTTTGGCTCTCATAGCACCTCTCTTGGCCATGACTTTTTTTTCATTAATGTCAGTCTCCTCACTAGAACATAAACTGCATGTGGATTGGGTCTGCATGTGTTTGTTCATCCCTTTATTCCCAGGGCTTAGCCTAAGGTCTAGTATATAGAGACTTTTTTTTTTCTTTTTTTGAGGAAGATTAGCCCTGAGCTAACATCCACTGCCAATCCTCTTCTTTTTGCTGAGGAAGATTGGCCATGAGCTAGCATCTGTGCCCATTTTTCTCCACTTTATATGTGGGACACCTGCCACAGCATGGCTTGATAAGTGGTGCATACATCTGTGCCCAGGATCCGAACTGGTGAACCCCTGGCCACTGAAGCGGAGCATACGAACTTAACCACTACACCACCAGGCTGGCCCCTAGTATATAGAGACTTTTGTTGAATGTTGAATAAGTTAGTGACTGACTTGAGAAGAAAGTCTGGATTTGTGACAGTATCAGTATATCCATCCATTCAACTCTCCATCCAAATGCTTCATATTTGACCAGTGCCTTATTTTTTTTTTTTTTTAAGATTTTATTTTTTCCTTTTTCTCCCCAAAGTCCCCCCCGGTACATAGTTGTGTATTCTTCGTTGTGGGTTTCTCCAGTTGTGGCATGTGGGACGCTGCCTCAGCGTGGTTTGATGAGCAGTGCCACGTCCGCGCCCAGGATTCGAACCAACGAAACACTGGGCCGCCTGCAGCGGAGCGCGCGAACTTAACCACTTGGCCACGGGGCCAGCCCCAATGACCAGTGCCTTATTGTATCCAAAGGTGTACATGGATATTTCATATACATTATCTCATTTAATATCATAATTAGGTTAAGGGATAATGTATGATATATAATTGTATAAATAATGTAATGTATAAATATTAAGCTGATTTTGTAGAAAGGTTAAACTGTTTTGTCAGATTCACACAATTACTAAGAATTTTAGCAAGGAGAAGATCACAAATTTTCCAGCTTTAGAAAATTGCTAGTCTGGAGCTAGCCCAGTGGCCTAGTGGTTAAGTGCGTGGTTAAGTAGCGGTTAAGTTCACTGTCTTAAAATATGAACACCTGTACTCCTTTTAGTCCAACTTGTTATATTGTTTTAACATAAAAATCCTGTTTTTTTTTTTTTGTAAAGGAAGTCTTAAAAATGCCATGCTGGTTTTGGGGTATAACCGGAAAAGTACCGACGGTACACAACAGCAAAAAGGTAATGTTTAATAGGATACTATGTTCCAAACACAGTGCAATGACATGGATGATTATAACATATTATGTGTTTTATACATTTATAGTAAGTATTACATATGCTATAAAACTTCAAGCATTTTAAATTGGTAGCTTCTTTATAATGCAAATAATTTAGTCATAAATCTTCAAAATTAAGTCTCAGTGATTTAGGAGTGTTAAGTAATTATTTTTTCAGATGAAGTAGTGATATCAACCCTATAAAATGAGAACTAGCCCAAATTTAAACTAAATGTGGGTATTTTTCCTTACATCTTACCTATATCCCTAATGAGGTCTGATTTTGAACGGTGTTTGAAAAAGCTTCATTTCTTTCAGAAAATAAAATGTTAGGTTCTTAAAGGTCCACACTCTTTTTGAAATTTAGTAGTCAGTTCTATAATTTATTTTAAACATTTTCCAAATGGAACTTCTTATAAATGGCTATAATATAGTAGATTATTTATTGCTGTATTTATAATATGTTTGTCCAAGGCAACTAAATATAAATTAACAAAATTAAAATAAAATCAAAATGCCTTATGGCAGATCTTTGAGACATTTTATTTTTTCATTTTCTAGAGATACAGTCTTGCTTGTCTGTTTGGGACATCAATCTTCCACATGAAGTGCAAAATTTAGAAAAACATATTGAAGTGAGAAAAGAATTAGCTGAAAAAATGAGAAGAATATCTGTTGAATAAAAAGGGTATGGGAAATCTTTGGATGGGAAAATTATACTCTTATAAATATTTCTTTAAAAAATGTTTACATATGAAAAGGGAACTTCCACTCTTTTAAATAGCTCATCTGTATATGAAGGAATGTTTATATGTCTTATTTTAAATATAAATACGTGTAGAAATAGTTACCAGTGAAACTATATTTTAAAGAATTATTTAAAAATGTAGTATTGTATTTCCTATATATTCTAATTAATTTTGTGGATTAAGTAATGAAAGGAAACCTAAAAAGTACTTAACTGCAGTACTCATATTAAAATTTACAAAGTGGATAATTTTTGGTTTGTTATCCATAATGAAGGTAAATTTTATTTTAAATTCTGTGCTTAAGATAGGACTATTACTTGATTACTTTCTAGATATTCTGTAAAGTAGAATAAAAATATTAGGAGAGTTTCATGTAACACATTCCTTCGTAGATTGCTTTTAAGTGCAGTTATCATAAATGCTTGTAAATAGCCTGTGAATTTGCACTAGTAAAGCCCTTCATGAGGACATGAGTTCTCTTTGTTGCTGATGCAAACAAAGCATCTCACACAACTTCACTCTATCTAAAAGAAAACGCCGTGAGAATTGCTGATGAGAAAATGTAACATATTGCCAAAGTCTTTATATCCAGGAAAGACACAGCCACTCTCTCTTTTCCTATTTTGCAACTCTGTCTTTGAATTGTGGATACCCTGAATTTTTATAATTGCTGTAAATACAATGTTCAGTCTTTTAAGTGGCATTTCTATGTTTTTATTTTGGTTCTCAGCACCAAGCCAGACCACTGGCTATTTGTTCCTAATCTTCCTTACACTAATGCTTACCCATATTCTTCCTAAATTTGTGACCCTGAAAATCCTCCATCATTCAGGTAGAAACCCTATTTTCAGAATTATGGAATTCCACAGCTCCCACCAAGACCATGCGGAGTATGTAACACTCCTCCATTTGCTGAAGAAGAAAGGAGCTTGAGCTGTGATGAGTGCCTGCTCACCTAGTCTTCTAAATTATATCTAAATTGTTTAAGTATCTTTCCATGATAGGAAGATCAAGCCAAGTATGTAGGTAACAATTTGAGTGTCATTTCTGCTTTGAGAAAAAACGTTTTTCGTAAATCCATTGGCCTTGGCCAATATCCATTATTTTAAACAATTCCTTATAACAGGATAACTACTCCATTTAATATTCTCAGAACTGACTGGCATTTTATTATATGAAGACTTTAAATTTCTTTGTATTAAGTGTAATAAAATTCTTAGCCCTGAAATATTCTCCACTTTTCAAAGGGACCTATGTTTTAATTTGTTATGTAGTTAAGAAAGAAGTCAGAAATGATGGAGGTGTTTGTTCCTGTGATATTTCATAGTGTTCTGTTGTATTTATATGCAAATTTTTTACAGATGACAATTATGGAGAAATATGTAAATGAACATTGTATTTAAATAGAATAATAAACATTTTTTAAAGCACATTTGTGAATTTTAACACTTTGTGATATCTTGTTTTTTACATATAGGTCTGTAATCCTAATATGAAACTTTATATTAATCTGTATATGGGACCTTCCAATATAGGAAGCACTAGCTAAAGTTTTCTCTTGAGAATTTATTCAATTTCCTATAATACAGCTAGCTGTCAGGATCCCAGGATAAAACCTGATGGGCATGACATATTCTGTTTTCAAGTTCTCATAAAATTTTTCTTGAGAAGGATTGTTCACTCTTGAGTACTGAAACAAAAAATAAGACTTTAGAACAATTGATTTTTTAAAAAAATAGTCATTTAAAATTTTTCCCCATTAGAGCCCTAAAATAAGCTGCTAATCGTTATCAAATCATAAGCGTTTATCTTAAGAGAAAGTATTCCTTGAGGGAAGTTTTGAATTCAAAAAAGGGAGCCTCTCTGAATCTAATTCTGCCAAGCACTGTTGATTATGTGTGAACTATTTGAAATAAAATGCGACTTATTTTTCATCAAGACATTAAGATATATATGGATGAAACACAGCAGAAGTAGCAAAAAAGAGTATGAACTTTCCTAAATTAAAAATGAACATACAAATGTTCAGATACCAAGAGGTGATAAAGTTCAAAACCTTTGGAACTTTGCGTCTATACGTAATCCATCACTGTGGATAGCTCAACCCCTAACTTGGGAAACTGATTTCTTTTCGTGGAGACTCATCAGCAATACAGTAAAATCTTAAACCCTACCTACTCAGGAGAAACTGAAATCCTTGTTCTCTATTCTGGCTAGTTTCCCAGCCTGGGTTTCATTGTTTCCAATAACAGTTCACAATCTGGCTGCTGAAAAGCGCAGAAGTGCTTGATTCTTTCGGATCCCTTGAGGCATTTGGTGTCTTCTTAGCACCTTGGCTTTCAAGTAGGAGGCAGGGAGGCACCAGACCCAAAGGTCTAGTCTGAGCACACTGAGTGGTAAGCAGAGGCATAGGTCTCCCTCTGCACTGCCCTTCCCCTGTCCTTGGTTTCCAGGCTCACCTGGGAAGTCTCTGCTGAGGGGGTCTCAGCCTAAGACAAAGAATAGCGAGAGGGAAGGAGTGTCAGCATCCAGGTCATGGGGGCTGCTGCTTGGCCTCCAGCAGAATCGACTGTCCCGTAGCAATCAGGGCCTGGAAGGCTAGATAGACTTCCTGGAGAACCTGATATGTGTCACTGACCTGGGCTTCACCACATTTACCCATCTGAACACCACCCCATTTATTTATGAAAATACAAACCAGTGTGATAAATGTTGTGTTAGAAGTATTATGGGAAAGTAGAGAATATGTCTGCCTGGCCAGAGTGGAGAATCTGGGAGGATCACATACACACAAAAAGCTAATACTGAAGCAGAGCCATTCAGGATGAATAGGTCCTCAACAGTCCTGGGGTGGGATACGCATTCTAGGCAGAGGAATCTTGGGAGCATAGGGTTATTTTAGAAGTATTCTATTAAATATTGGAATTTGTGACAGCTTCCCCCTCCTAGAGAACTTACATCTAGAGTATACAGGAGACACTTAAATGATCGAAGATGCAAAAGAAATATATATTTATGTATTGATGTAGCATTTTTAATGAAATGAGAGATTATAAAGCGAATGAACTTTTCGGGGGGAAAGAGGTTTGTTGGTTAGGATGAAATGAGCAGAGATGTTTCAAACACCAAGTTTATCTTATAAGTTATAAAATCATAAAAAAGAATCTATGACTTCATGTATATATCTAGTATATGACATATGGGGTTTTCCCCATGTCATTACAAAATGAGCCCAAAGTAACTCAAAGCACTTACTATCATGATATAAATGAAAGAAGATATAATGTGGAAATGTAATTTACTATAATGGAAGCCCAGTGGACAAAATGTTTTGAAGCTGATTCTCTTATGTTGGCATTGTTTTGATTTCCTGTTATTCATAGTTCCGTGCAGATGAGGTGTATGTCAGAGTAATTAGGCCACCACAGAAAGAAGCTGCTTGTAAGCAAGAGGATTCTCTGACCATAAGCTTTGCTTAGATGGATTTCTGCTGCCAATCACCAGATGCACACATTTTTGTCACAAGATTGAATAAGAAAATCTTTGCTACAGACAGATCAGTAAGAATATCGCTATTTTTGACTGAAGTAACTGCTTTTAGAAAGAGTATAAATGTGTATTTTTTTGATGAGAAAGTATGCTTAAAAAGAAATCTAAACAGAACTTGTACATTCAAAGAAAACATATTCTTTAATAAAGTCACTTTTGGAGGCTCTGCATTTATTTCATCAATGCTGCCATATTTATTCAGTTTTTTTTTATTTCACCAATTTCAGCAATTCCTCTCTTCCTGACCCCCAACTCCAGCCTCTGGTAACCACCAATCTGTTCTCTGTATCTAAGAGCTTGTTTTTTTTTTTTTTTTTTGCTTGAGGAAGATTAACCCTGAACTAACATCTGTGCCAATCTTCCTCTGTTTTTGATATGTGGGGTGCTGCCACAGCATGGCAGATGAGTGGTATAGGCCCGGGCCCTGGATCTGAAACCAGGAACCTGGGCTCCTGAGCAGATTGTGCCAAACCCAACTACTATGCCACGCACTGGCCCCCAAGAGCTTGTTTTTTGTTTTTGTTTTGTTTTTAGATTCCACATAGAAGAGAGATCACATGGTATTTGTTTTTCTCTGTCTGACTTATTTCACTTACCTAATGCCCTCAAGGTCTATCCATGTTGTTGCAAATGGCAAGATTTCATTCTTTTTTATAGCTAGTATTCCATTGTGTGTATCTATATATACATCGCATTTTCCTTATACATTAGATACATTCATATTTCCTTATCTTGGCTTTTATAATAATGCTACAATGAACATGAGGGTACATATATCTTTTTGAGTTAGTGTTTTTGTTTTCTTCAGATTAATACCCAGAAGTGGAATTTCTGGAGATTTATTAATCTTCATTTTAATAATTTAAAGAATTTATTAGCAATTTAAATTTAATTTTAATAAAAAATTACCTTAAGACTTACTTTAAAAACCAGAGTAAAAAAAGAAAAGATTACAAAAGAAAATAGTGAGAAGGATCATGCATTTGGAATTAGAGAGACTTTGGACTAAATTTCAGATTCAGCTTTTACTAGCTCAGCGAACTGGGGCAAGTTGGCCAAATGGCAAGAGAGCCTATTTCCTGATCTGTAAAATGACAAGAGAGATGTACCCACCTTCTAGAGGAATGAGGATAAAATGAGATAACACATGTGAAATTATGCAATTAATTTCCAGGCCAGTCACGTGTAAGTACCCTCCCATAAGGGATTTCATATTGGACCTCAACTTCACTAAAAATGTATTTCTCTACTAAATTGTGTATTATTCTATGTCATGCATATTTGGAAGTTGCTCCTGCACCATTAATGATAAATTCACAGGTGCCAGAGGGTTTGATCTCATTTGCTGAACAATTAACTTAAAGCCTGAAAACAAGAAACTACTACCAGGATACTGATTTTACAATTCAAATTAGATTTGTATTCTTTTAGTGAAACCCATGGCCAGATGTGGGTAGAAAAATGATCTCTGCCTTCATTCTGTCCATATTATTGCCTTCTTGTCTGGTTCCATTGCTGTTTACTGATCTACCTTTCTATCTTACATTGGTCTAAATTCCATGTCAGCCTGTAAGAGCAAGGGGATTTTCTTGTGTCAAAACGAAAGTGGTAGTTGCAGAGTTACCAGGGATTTTTGGTCTGCAATTACTGAAATAAACACATTAAGTGCCGCTCTACCCATGGTATTAACTATGGGCATGCTTAACGTACTAATATGAAAGTCAGTTCAATTGATAACATTTATGGTTTTCTCTACTCCAGTGAGTTGCTTGCAGCTGCCACTTTCCTGATGGTATATTCCCTGTTCTGAGTCAGGTAATGTTTTGTGCAGCCAATGGGAGTGAGATTGCTCTGACTTTTTGCTGTTGTTGCGGGGGGTAAGGGTGGGAGAAGAGAGGAATATTGAGGGTGAAGTTCATCTGATGAAAATTCTTTTGCCTTAGCACAGAATTACTTTTTCTATGTAACTGCCATAGATTACCATCAACTTCTCTCTGCTCCCCTCCTCTCCTACAACACAGGATTTTGCTATTTATCTGTTTCATATCTGCTATGTCTGAGCTACATTACTGACTAGCACAATGCCTTTGGCATTCAGAACCTTCTATGAATTTCTGATAATTTCTGGACAGTTCTTCGTGCAGTAGGAAATTATAAAATAATGGATCATTTGAGTTTTATGTGTCTAATGTACTTGAGTAAAGCTGGAAGTATCTGTTTACTGATCAGATTTTATGTCAAAGATAAATACGTTTTAGCCACATAGGGTAGAATGTCTTCATTGATATATATTTATTTCGAAAGCAAAAACAAATGGTAGCAATATGTAGCAATACTCTCAGTGAACTATTATTATTATGTTAAGCTTTTAAGTCAACTCAGTCACATTTTCATTAAATGCTCTCAATTATTTTATACAATTTGGTGTTCCACAGAGATAATTGCTATGTGTTATTTACAGAGAAATAAGTTGTCTTTCATCCATTGACTACTGACATTCCACTTTGTATCTCCTCCATTTGGATTATTGACTTTGTATTAAAGAAAATGGTTTTCCAGATGTTGACTTATTTTTTAAATGTCATGATATAAATTGGTCTATAAATTATTTAATTGTTCCTTCAAATAATTTTTATATTTTCAGGGTAATGTAAATAGGAAGAAAGAAAATTGGCACAATTTGAAACATTGACTGAAGGAGATTTTTATAACATAATTGCACATTATGGAAAAAGTGAAGTATTCAACCTAAATCTTTAATCAATAATTGAAGGCCTGTCTGTCAAAAGCCTGTGGAAAAATCTCCCTTGCAAGTTTACACAGACAGAAGAATTTATCTTTTTTTTCATTTTATGTGTCAGAATCAAAGAATTTATAGAAGACGGGAGCATGGATCGCTGGGCTCGTGGGCCTGCCCCCATGTCCTAGTAATGCTGGTTGTGTTGCTCAATCTCTTTGTGTCACTGTCCTCATATGTAAAAAGGCATAAAAATACTATCACGGGGCCGACCCTGTGGCCAAGTGGTTAAGATCGCGCGCTCCACTTCGGCGGCCCAGGGTTTGGATCCTGGGCGCGGACATGGCACTGCTCATTAGGCCATGTTGAGGCGGCGTCCCACGTGCCACAACTAGAAGAACCCACAGCTAAAATATACAACTATGTACTGGGGAGATTTGGGGAAAAAAAAGGGAAAAAAATACTATCACATACAGTTGCTGTGAGGAGCATATTCTTCTCAGATCCTCTTTATCCCCAAACCTAAAAGAACTTTTAGGTGATTTCTATCTGTTGATGAGAGGAAGATGAGTTTTGAAGTTTGAGCTGGTAGATGGAGCCAAAATTTGCTGACTGTTTGTTCTGCTGAGTTACTTGAGTGACAGACTGAGGTTTTTGGATTATATGTCATGGGTGTTATTGACCAAGAAAGCTAGTTACTTGGCATCCTATCGAAGCAGTACTTTAAATATTTGTTTAGCATTTATGTAGTGGGAGCTGGGACAAACTGTCTTTGTGTTAATAAAAATTATGTGAAAATAAACTGGCTTTGGTTTTATTTCCGGTAATATGGCAAGGATTTGGAGAAGTCCATCTACTGAAAACTAAAAAGCTTAGCTAAAAAGAAAGATCTGATCAGATAGTATGGAATTATCAGACCAAAATCAAAGTGAGGATGAGAACACAAAGATGTAAGCAGAACACCAAAGCTGTTTTTTTTCCTGTGAGCATTTGCTGATTCTAGTGAACTTGAGCCGTAATTTCCTCATCTTTGAAAGGATCGGAGGATAGTGGGCAAATTCCAACACACCCCACGGCTGGGGGTCAAATAGATGAGTGTTCCCACTAGGCTGGCACACTGGAGGGGTACAACTCAGAGTAAGTGAGAAGGCACTAGAACTGCCTACTGTCTCTCTACAGGGGACAGCAAGGTCCCAAGAAGGCCCATAAGCCATCCCTCCCCGTGTTGCAATCTAAATTCACATCATCTGTATGATTAAAAAATAATCACTGGAACTATGAAATAAATGAAAAATTTAATTGGATTAGCTAGAAAGAGGGCAAAGGTATTCAGATTTTGATAAATATATATGTGTTGTCATTTCTAAAGTAACTACTAAAAGAGTAGGTACAAAGTGTATGATTTCCAAACTACTTGAGAAAAAAGAAATTATAAAACATTTTTCAAACAAATAAATGCAAGAAATAAGTGAAATAGAAACAGAAAAAATGGGACAGAAAATATAAAATAGGCATATAATCAAATAGGTGACTGTTTACGTTAAATGTGAACAAACTACAATGATCCAATTTAGACAAGATTTTGAGACTTGATAAAAAATAAACATCCATCTGTATTCTATGATACATCTAAATTTTAAGAATATATAAATGTTAAAAATAACATCATAAAAACATACACACACACAAATAACCAAAATGAAGCCGAGGCAGCTATATTAGTATCAGACAAAATAGTCTTTAAGGCAAAGATCATTTTTAGAAATAGGATCACTTCATAATGGCAGAATTTTTAATTCACCATGAAGATATGGCTTTTACATTTATATGCACAATATGCATTTGAATTTATATAATTACGTATTCTCAAATATATAAAGCATAAGTTAGTAAAACTACAAAGAATCATTAGACATCTCAGGGTGAGAGATTTTAACATACCTCTTAGTAATTGATAGAACAACTAGACAGAAAAACAAATCAGTAAAGACAGAGGTTTGAACAGCACAATGAACAAGTTTGACATGATGGACATAAGAACATTGCGATGAATATCTTTAGCACGTTTTTTTCAACCACACAAAGAACATTTACAAAAACTGATCATAAACTGGTCCATAAGTCATTAATTTAATCACTTAATTTTAAAGCGCTGAAATCCTACAAGTTTATTCTTTTACCAGAATGCAATTAAGAGAAGAAACAATTGTAAAAACGTGTCACAGGTTGGGTTGCCTGGCAAGCCAACTCTGAGGTAGAAACTGGTGTGCAAGATGTTTATCGGAGTGTGCTCTCTGGATCCACACATGTGGGGGAAAAGAAAGAAATCAGGATGGGGCAGAGGAAGAAGTTGGGTGGTGTCAGACATAACAAGGCCTTGCTTGACCTCAGGGAGAACATTGAAGCTGCTATAGCCCTTCAGGGTTGTCCTAAGTTGGGGTGAGGGGCCTAGGCCTTGATACCCATATAGACCATTGGACGTGAAATACCTGAAGAAGGAAGAATGACCTTGGGTGTGACAACACTTTCGACAGAGGCATCTCTAGGAAATGGCTCTAAGATAAGTTGACAACCTTCCCAGCGACTGGGGGAATGCATCCTTTGGTTCTGGGTGGCATTGAACAGCATCTGTGGTGGACAACTAAAATCTCAACATATTTCTAAAGTATAAATGCATGTGTAGATAACCAATTGCCTTGAACGCATTTGTTGATTCTGGTGAAATTGGGATGAGGTTTTGAAGGACTTATTGGGTACATGGGACAGAAGACATAAATGAGGGCCTATACAGTGTGGGGAGTCTAATTAAAGATGCATTTCTCAAATAAAACTGTAACCCAAAAGACGTATAGTCTCAGAGAAAAGGTAAAACAGACCCCACTCACCCCATACTTTTACAGCCCCTCCCTCCAAGTAAAGTTGTGTTGGTGCTGAGCATAGCAAAGTGGTGGTAAAAGAATCTGGGACATTGTAACTCTGAAGTCATAATAGATTTACAGACCAAATTTGCATCGTATGTGTTTCCAAAACACATTAGGTGATTTGTTATTGAAAGTAGTTGAACTGGTAGTGTTTAGTTGCCTGGAAGAAGAAAATCTACATCTTATTTTAAAGAATACACATTAATCCTATCTCTCAAATAACATAAATAAGTTTTTAAAGATAATAAGCAATGTACAGTCCAAATAAA
Organism: Equus quagga; assembly: GCF_021613505.1. Lineage (NCBI taxonomy): Eukaryota > Metazoa > Chordata > Mammalia > Perissodactyla > Equidae > Equus > Equus quagga. The sequence goes on along the minus strand of NC_060267.1, from coordinate 26,277,384 downwards.
CAAAGCCTACAAGAAAGGAAGACAACATGAGAGAGAAGATTCAGGATCAACTGAGAGCAGAAGGAGACCAGCTAAAAGTCCAAATATTGGAACAGTGAAACATAGAATCTGATGAAAAACAAACTTGGAAATTTCTGCAGGACACGGAAACTATAGGTATGACTAGGAAGATTTGAAAAAGAATGAAGTGGAACTTCTGAAAAAGAAGAATCCAATAATGATAAATAAAAGTATCATGGATGGGTTTAATAGCATTTCAGATACAGATGAACAAAAAGTTAATAAACTGGAAGACAAGTCAAAAAAATTTCCAGAATGCAGCATCAATAGAAAATAGATTGAAAATATAACCTGAGTCGCCAAGAATCTTGTAGGAGGGAGGACGAATGTCTCACCTATGTCTGAAGAGGGAATATAGGGGAGAAGAATGTTTGAAGAGGTAACGGCTAAGAAATAGCTAGAACTGATGAAAGATACCAATCTATATATATTCAAGAAGTCTTGAGAATGAAAATCAGGATAAATTAAAAGACATTTCCTCATAGACACACCAAAGTGAAAAGCAGAACATCACAGAAAAAAATCTAGATGATTCTCACAAACATAATATTGAGTGAGAAACCCAAAACATACACAGAATGCTTCCATTCATGCAAAATTGAAAAGAACTGAACTCTATTGTTTAAGGATACGTAGACAGGTAGTAAAACTATAAAGCAAGTAAAGAAATGATTACAAATGTCAAGATAGTGATAATATCTATAAAAAAGGGAAGAAATTATAACTGAGAAACAGGCAGGTGGGGGGTTCTGGGATGCTGGAAAATATTCTATCTCTTGACCTGGTTGGTGGTTAGATGGGTTTTGTTATATAATAATTCCCTAAGTTACCCATTTGTTTTATATATTTATTCATGTATATCTCAATTAAAAAATGGAGCACGTTAATTTGCTACCACTGAATGAAATAAAATTGCCCTGAGAACATTTGAATTTCTGTAGTTCTTATCGCTTCAGATTTAATTTTTTATTTTTTTCCAGCCTGCCTTTTTCTTTTTCTTTCTCTCCCTTTCTCTCTTTCCCTTTCTTTCTCTTTCTTTCTTTCTTTCTCTTTCTTTCTTTCTTTCTTTCTTTCTTTCTTTCTTTCTTTCTTTCT